>NW_019504703.1:0-2715 GCF_002814215.2 Seriola lalandi dorsalis
TCCAACAAATATGGTGAGAATTAGTGACTATGTGTATGCTACAAAGTGTGAGAAACTGCTTGATGGAAAAAGTGCTGCAGGGTGTTGTCTGGTTTTCATTTAACCCACTGAGGTTGAAGCCCTCAGTCAAACAGACAACGGTAAAAACAGAAGAGTAAAATGAGTTAATAACAGTCATTAACTGCAGATTAGCCAGGCTATACACTGGGCTACACACACACACACACACACACACACACACACACACACACAGGGTTTGTGTTTCTATCTGTGTAATACTTCTGTCTACTATCAATCCTCATTGTTACCCCTATTGAAGTATCTACATGTTTTGTGTTGATCAGGAGCTGGGGCAGGATATGGAGCTCAGCAAACAGGTGAATTTTCACACAATGCATAAAACGCCTACTATGTGTCTTTTTGTCACACTACATAACATTGAAATTCCATGAACCACGGCAGTAATGATAATCTTTGTATCCATGTGTCTTGCATAATTGAGATTTTAATTGTTAAGGTTCTTTTAGGCTGTGCACATTTCTCCGGTTACTCCTGAAGCCCAAAAGACACCAAATCAACAGACACCAATTCAATGGATAAATATGTATTGTGTACTTGTCTTCTGTCTTGGAATTTAAAAATGTACTGTATTTTGTTTGATAAGGTTATGGTGCTCAGCTGGGAGCGTCTCAAGATGCCTTGGGTAAGAAAGAACCCCAGATTTTTTCTACTCGCTTTGTGGTTTCTGGTGATCCATATCTGACTACTGTGTGGCTTCACAAGTGTCTAACTATTACTGAGCTCTCAAACATACACAGTTTTCCTGAGTAAAACAAAAGGAACTCAGCTATTTATGGAAAGTGAACATGTACTTTTACTCACATTACTTGCACATAACAACTACAGCTGCATGCATTATAGATTATTTTCCACTCAAGGGTTTGGAGTCTGCATAGTGAGGTGGCTGAGTCCTCTAATAAAAGTCAAAACCACTTTTGTGCAACGTTTAAACAAGCCGTGGAACCTCTTTGTCTAACTGCTCCTGTTGATCCTCTCACAGGAGAGCAGGCCGGCAAATTTGGTGGAGTGAATGGTGCCCTGGGAAATGGGTACAAAGGTGAGAATGAAGGAAGGTTTTCAGTCAGTGCATGAAGGTCCAGTTAAAAAATCATAACACTATTCAAAGATTCTATTAAAAGACAGTGACACATCAGTAATTTTGTATAAAAAAAGAACCTTTCACTTAATATGAAACTCGGTTGTGGAGTATATTGCGTGGTTTTCACAGCTATTGCACAACCAATCTTTTCCTGATTCTGAATGTGTGTGTTCCTCTTTGTCTCTTCTCTTTAACCAGGCTAATTCAAATGACCTGAACTTCTTCAAGTGGATCATTTTCCAAAATGTGTTCACTGTAATGTGTTCTTTTTGTGTATGTGTGTTTCGCTCCATTTTGTCCTGTTGTGTTGTCTATTTTGTCTTTTGTTTTATTTTTCTTACCCCACCCCACCCCATTGTCTTCCTCTGTAAGTGGACATTTGTTCCCCATGTCGGGTGGTCTCATTGGTCCAAACTCTGCAGCGTCCTTCCTGTCTTATTCTGTTGATATTGAAAAATTGATGGCGAACATAAACATGATGATAAGTGCAAGAAAATTGTGCCTGTGTTTTTACGAATGAATTATTTACTGTTTTAATCCAATAAATTATACGTCAAGTGATGCTGAACTGAAGCTTCTGAGTCAACGCATTTTATACAATGTTTACCTGAACACACTGTTCTCTTTAATAGCATCAGCGAAGCCTCATGTGCGCACAGGAAGCTTTACCACTTCCTTTCTCACGTTGGGCAGTGCTGCCTGAGACAAACAGAACATCAACACGCAATTCAAAACTAAAAGCAATAAGATCAAATACACTGAAATACTGCAATGTTCAGATACTATGCTTTTATTGTGGATAAACAAACACCATGGCAAGAATACACAAAATAATAAATGCATAAAACACACTAGCACATGTTATAAATGTTTGAATATATAATAAAATGCTACAGAGTGAATACATTAAGTCTGCAAACATGTTCTCTTTGAAAGTATGTAAAATATAAGGCATAAATAAGTTTATAAGTAAAAGCCATATTATAACAAACTGAACTGAGGAAATGGACACTATATGATACAAATATGCAGATCACAATAGCATCATAAGAACTGCATTTTCCTCATATTTATTTTTATACATTTATAAGAGTAAATTTCAGTCATCTAAATCTTTTTCTCAGGCTGATTTCTGGGAGCCTACATTAACAACTCCAACTGCAAGTTGCAATTAAAGACTTCAACTGAGTCAAAAATTTAACATGTCAAATATTCGGCGCATCATCTTCCAGGCTGCAGTCGCTTTGTCAACACATAAGAATTCTTCTTAACTGACGTGCCTCTATATTAGTTAAAGTCTTTTAATGTCATCCATATGCCAAATTAAAAGTGTCGTGTTAGTACAGTATGTAGGCCTCAGTAAAACCAAACATGGTTGTTATATCTCATTAAGCTTTTGACTCTCAGCAGTGAGACTCTGGTTTCTCTGTGAACTGGATTCGTCCACAAACACACCCATCTTTAACAGGATGGCCTTTGGAACAGGGTGGGCATGACGGGACACATACAGCTTCTTCAGACTTTGACTCATAGGTGAAGGTTTATACTCCGTGCAT
>NW_019504704.1:0-2831 GCF_002814215.2 Seriola lalandi dorsalis
TTCTTTGATCCCCTCCTGGTGGGAATGCTGACTTTTGCAAAAGCATATTTCGGGTTTTCACAGGCATTTTTATAGGCACACCTGGAAATTGCCCCATAAGGGTCAAAAATTGAAATATTACGACTGTTACAAATCTGCTCAGCACCTATCAGCCTTGCCAAACAACAGTCCTGTTAAATACCAACCAGTTTTAACTGTCTTCTACATCAAACTTCTGTCTCTCCTCATCCTCACTTTGTCTCTATATGAGGTGACTGAGACACACTTCAAGTTAAACTCCCTCCTTGCCTCTTCATGCATCTACTTGGCTCTAATTCTTAAGCAGACTTTCTGAACGCCTGCTATAAAAAGACAGGGTTATCTATCCTTTTAGTTTGAGCCAGGGTAGTTTATGGTCACAGCAGTCCCGCTGGATCTCTGCCACAGCGCAAGAAGTCTGAAAGGCTCCACGCTCGCTGTGACTTTTACTGAGAGAGACAAGGACTGAGATATAAACAGAGAAAGAAGTGCATGTTGACATCTTGTTTTTCAGTGGTGGCCAAAAGGTCTCCAACACTTTAAAGCCCTTTGCACATTTAGCTCTGGACTGAGATGCTAGGAAACATCCCACATTTACTCTTTATGTATGTTGGTTTCCTATATCTCCACAAACCAGAGCATCGTGAATCAGATTAGGTTATTTGTAGTATAGCTCAGAAAACAGTCAAAAACAAACATATCCAACATAAATTACGGTCTTAATGGGTTGTCTATTAATCTCCATGGCTTGCGACCTTATTCATCAGCAGTTGTTGTCATCACCATGTGTGTGCTGTATTAGGCAATGGGCTCTGGTGTCGCTCCACTGTGGAGCTGCTGATGGCTAAGGAATGATAAGTGGAGGGATAAACCATTGTGGGGGGAACACGGCTGCAAAAAGACCCTCGACCACTGCTAAGCATCCAGTTTCAAGACTTCATAGGCACACAGAGTCCCATTCAAAAGCTCTCTCTGGCATACAATCTCAACATAGAGTAAATATAATCACATTTGTGCTTTACATGCACAGGTGGCTCCAGGCTGGGACGTCCCTTGCAAACTCACGCTAACATATGGAATATACTTCCTATACGTCCTAATGTTGAAGTAGTAGTTAGACATTTTGATGATTCACTTTCTTGAAAAATGTTAGATGGGAAGATCTAGAAGCTTTATATGAAGCAGATTAGCTTAGCTTAGCACAAAGACTGTGAAAAGCTAGCATTGCTCAGTGTCAAGGTGATAAATTCTGCCTATACCAACCACTCAAGTTCACCAATTTTGCTGAATGCATACCAAAAAACTGATGTGTAAGAGCAACAAGGTGTGGTTTTCTTAAGAGTTGTGTGTGGTGTATGGAAGATAATGTGTTAATTAGTGAGCTTTAGAGGTGTTAGTTGGAGGATTTCATTAATTTACAGAGATAGGCTAGCTGTTTCCCGTTTCCAGTCTTCATGCTAAGCTATGCTAACTGGCTACTAGCTGTAGCTTTATACACCATACAGACATATGTGAAACTATTCTTTAAAGCTACATGCAAACAAACAAAAAAAGAAAACAAGTTTGGAACATGGTATCTCTTAATTCATAGAATAACAGCATATACAAGAAAACATACAAAAAATATTATCCAGAAATCAACTGACATTTAAGTGAACCATGAATTTCGATAGTTAATGAGCCCTTAATCAAGCATGATAAGTGCTCTGTAGTGTATAAACCTACTCTATGTTCTTTTGAATGTAAGACGTAAATTTTTTTCTCCAGAACTTAGATGCAGCCAAGAAATTAAAGCTAAAATTATTGCTTAATGGCTTAATAAATCCTAGACCTGGATCACCAGATACTCTAATTAGCTGAAGCTTTGAGTCAAGGGCTTTCTGCCCAACAGATTTCATCCAGTTCTGTTCCCATATTTCTTTAAGATCACTTGCAAACAAAGAGACAGAAGTGGAAACTTAACTACTTTCCAACAATGGAATAACATTTATTATTTATCTAGGGAGTGAGTATTCAATAGAAAGAGATTCATGAGCAACTGAAAGGAAGTGAAAGATTTAAAAATATTTTTATTTCAAAAATCATGTAAAACTCAAGCCACTGTTTTTAACTAACATTCTGACCAAAAATAGATGATTTGAAATTCATTTGTCGGCTGGTGTTTGTCGATAAGCAAGTGATATCTCACAGTGAGACACATTAAACACATTAAAGTATATTAACTCTGGCTCCTTCATGCTTTTTC
The DNA here is from genome assembly GCF_002814215.2 of Seriola lalandi dorsalis. Lineage (NCBI taxonomy): Eukaryota > Metazoa > Chordata > Actinopteri > Carangiformes > Carangidae > Seriola > Seriola lalandi. The sequence continues at coordinate 2,264 of NW_019504704.1, forward strand.
TTCAGAGTTCTGTTTGTACTTCAAAGGCTTGGCGCCATATTTACACACAAAATCTGCTTAACTCCAGGACACTGTGTATGAGGTCCAAATCTAAATTTTCCCACCCTGGCACATAAAAATAATAATTATGTAAGAGTAGAGTTTGCTTTTAAGTATCTTGTGACCAACAGAGTGTCAAAATAAACATGGCTAACTGATGACCCGGGTTGATTTTTACATACTATACCTGATCATCTTCATTTGAACATGCCAGGTCTATCTCCTCATCACTCACTAAGGTCCTGGCTCCAGGTTCTGCTCCTGATGTTCCCAGATGAGTCTGAAGCACAGCTGGAAACAGGATCTCACACCTCTTTTTGCTTCAGACTTTTCCTCCTCCACATCACTTTTTCCATCCCTCAGTAAATAGAGACAGACGTATTATCAATTCAGTCCCCACTGCGATGCTAACAAAGGCAGTTTGAAGAGCATGTCTGTTTGCTGTCATTGTAAGGAAGTGCATTAGAAAATCATTTAATTAGCATTCACTCTCAACCTCTCCATTTCTGCTCCTGCTGTTTGTTTATGC
>NW_019504705.1:0-1315 GCF_002814215.2 Seriola lalandi dorsalis
GCCCCATGCTTTAAAAACACTTTCATAAAATGGAGGAACCCCATTAAACTTTATAAATTTAAAAACAGAGCATCATCCAGTCCCAAGTTACTTACATGTCTGAACATGCAGCTGGCCACGTCTCTCCACATAAGATCTGTCGGACCTGTTAAAAACCTTTGAATAAACTGGACTCTAAAGGTGGCAGTTCTACTGGTCAAGTGGATAAGGCCCTGTCCCCCCTCCTCTCTCGTCAAAGATAAAACCCCCTTCGGTACCCAGTGTTTGTTATCCCAGAAGAAGTTAACTAATAAGTTCTGGATCTTGTCCAGTAGTCCTGGTGGCGGCTCCAGACACATTAATTTGTGCCATAGTGTTGAAGCTACTATGTTGTTTGCCACCAGGACACGACCTCTGAAAGATATTTGGGGGCGTAACCGTTTCCATTTTTTTATTTTGTTTTCAATTATTGATGATACGTCCTCCCAGTTATTTTGGACTATGTTTTTCTCTCCTAGGAAGACCCCTAAATATTTTATACCTGATGTCTTCCATAAGAGGTTCTGGGGTAGTACTGGGAGACCTCCACCCCACTTACCGACAGCGAGGGCTTCACTTTTGTGCCAATTTACTCTTGCAGCTGATAAAATATAAAAAGAATCAATCGGGTTATTTTGACGTCCTTTTGATCTTTTATCATTACAATGACATCGTCGGCATAAGCGGATAAAACAATTTTCCTATTAAAACCAGGTAAAACCAAACCATCAATACTTGAGCGTATTTTGCAGAGGAGGCGTTCGACGGTGAGTGCATAGAGCATGCCGGACATAGCACAGCCCTGCCGGACGCCTCTACTCACCCTGAAGGGAGCACACAGACTTCCGTTCAGCTTCAGTATAGACTCAATGCCTCTGTACAATGCTTGGATCTTGGCAATAAAACTTGTGCGGAACCCAAAACTCTCCATAGTTTTGAAGCAGTGTTCAACACGGTCAAATGCCTTTTCCTGGTCTAGTGAAATCAGTCCAGTGTTAAGCCCCAAAAGGTTGGAGATGTCCAAAACATCTCGAATTAAGTGGACATTGTCCGCCATAGACTTGCCGGGTACACAGTAGGTCTGGTCACGGTGGATGACCTCCTCCAGCGCCTCCCCCAGCCTGGTAGCCAGCACTTTTGATAAAATCTTATAATCGGTGCAGAGGAGTGACACAGGGCGCCAGTTCTTAATGTTCTGGGGATCACCTTTTTTGGGTAAGAGGGTCACAACCGCTCTACGACAGGACACTGGCAATGAGCCTTTGGCCAAGCTCTCATTAAAAACCTCTATCATGTC
>NW_019504706.1:0-1733 GCF_002814215.2 Seriola lalandi dorsalis
TGACTTTTTTATGCCTTACTATACTATGACTTTTTATGCTTATCATAGTATGACTTCTTTGTGCTTTAGTATGCCTTACTATATTATGAATTTTTATGCTTAACTATACTATGACTTTTTATGCCTTATTATTCTAAACATTTTTATGACTTTTTATGCCTCACCATACTATGACTTTCTTATGCCTTAATATAGTATGACTTTTTATGACTTTTTATGGCTTACTATTCTATGACTTTTTTATGCCTGACTATACCATGACTTTATATGCCTTACTATTCAATGACTTTTTTAAGCTTCACTATACTAAGCATGTTTTGTGACTTTTTATGCCTTCCTATACTATAACATTTTTATGACTTTTTTTATGCCTTACTATAACAAGCATTTTTTATGACTTTTTATGCCTTACTATACTAGGCCTTTTTTTTTTAATGACTTTTTATGCCTGACTATACTATGATTTTTTTAATGAATTTTTATGCCTTACTATACTATGACTTTTTTATGACTTTTTATGCCTTACTATACTATTACTTTTTTTTTTATGACTTTTAATGCCTTACTGTAGTATGACTTTTTATGGCTTATTATTGTATGACGTTTTTATGACTTTTTATGCCTTACTATATTATGACTTTTTTTTATGACTTTTTATGCCTGACTATACTATGACTTTTTTATGCCTTACTATATTATGACTTTTTATGCTTAACTATACTATGACTTTTTATGCCTTATTATTCTAAACATTATTATGACTTTTTTTTATGACTTTTTATGCCTCACCATACTATGACTTTCTTATGCCTTAATATTCAATGACTTTTTTAAGCTTCACTATACTAAGCATGTTTTGTGACTTTTTATGCCTTACCATACTATGACTTTTTATGCCTTCCTATACAATAACATTTTTATGACTTTTTTATGCCTTACTATACCAAGCATTTTTTATGACTTTTTATGCCTTACCATACTATGACTTTTTATGCCTTACTATACTATGACTTTTTTTAATGACTTTTTATGCCTGACTATATTATGATTTTTTTATGAATTTTTATGCCTTACTATACTATTACTTTTTTTATGACTTTTTATGCCTTACTGTAGTATGACTTTTTATGACTTTTTATGCCTTACTGTAGTATGACTTTTTATGACGTTTTTATGACTTTTTATGCCTTACTATATTATGACTTTTTTTAATGACTTTTTATGCCTTACTATACTATAACTTTTTATGCCTTACTATATACTATGACTTTTTTATGACTTTTTATGCCTTACCATACTATAACTTTTTATGCCTGACTATACTATTACTTTTTTATGCCTTATTATACTATGACTTTTTTATTAATTTTTATGCCTGACTATACTATTACTTTTTTATGAGTTCTTATGCCTCACTATACTATTACATTTTTATAACGTTTTAATGCCTTACTATACAATTTTTTTTTTTTGATGCATTACTATAGCGTGACTTTTTTATGGCTTACTGTACTATGACTTTTTTATGACTTTTTAAGCCTTACCATACCATGACTTTTTATACCTTGCTATTCTATGACTTTTTTATGCCTTACTATATTATGACATTTTTTATAACTTTTTATGCCTGACAGTACTATGACTTTTTTGTGACTTTTTATGCCTTACTATAGTATGACTTTTTATGGCTTACTATACTATGACTTTTTTATGACTTTTTATGTCTTACTATA
>NW_019504707.1:0-894 GCF_002814215.2 Seriola lalandi dorsalis
ACATCATAGTATATTAAGGCATAAAAGGTCCTATAAACTTCATAATATGGCAAGGCATGAGACGAAATGATATAATTAGGGATACAAATCCCACAAAACGTCATAGTATAGTATGGCATAAAACGTCAAAAAAACATCATAGAATATTAAGGCATAAAAGGTCATAAAAACGTCATAGTATGTGAAGGTATGAGACGAAATAATATAATGAGGCTTAAAAATGCCAAAAAACATCTAAGCATAGTATGGCAGAAAATTGCCAAGAAGTGTCATAGTATAGTATGGCATAAAATGTCAAAAAGACATCATAGTATATTAAGGCATAAAACATCATAAAAAAAGTCATAGTATTGTCAGGCATCATACAAGATAGTATAGTAAGGCATAATGTTGCCAAAAAAACATCTAAGTATAGTACGGCAGAAAAATGCCAAAAAACATCATAGTATAGTATGGCATAAAACGTCAAAAAAACATCATAGTATATTAAGGCATAAAAGGTCATAAAAACGTCATAGTATGTGAAGGTATGAGACGAAATAATATAATTAGGGATACAAATGCCACAAAACATCATAGCATAGTATGGTAGAAAATGTCAAAAAAACATCATAGTATATTAAGGCATAAAAGGTCATAGAAACGTCATAGGATGTGAAGGTATGAGACGAAATAATATGATGAGGCATAAAAATGCCAAAAAACATCTAAGCATAGTATGGTAGAAAAATGCCAAAAAAACGTCATAGTATAGTATGGCATAAAACATCAAAAAAACATCATAGTATATTAAGGCATAAAAGGTCATAAAAACGTCATATTATGTGAAGGTATGAGACGAAATAATATGATGAGGCATACAAATGCCAAAAAACATCTAAGCACAGTATGGCA
>NW_019504708.1:0-1124 GCF_002814215.2 Seriola lalandi dorsalis
GGCATAAAAGGTCATAAAAACGTCATAGTATGTGAAGGCATGAGACGAAATGATATAATTAGGGATACAAATGCCACAAAACGTCATAGTATAGTATGGCATAAAACGTCAAAAAAACATCATAGTATATTAAGGCATAAAAGGTCATAAAAACGTCATAGTATGTTAAGGTATGAGACGAAATAATATAATGAGGCATAAAAATGTCAAAAAACATCATAGTATAGTATGGTAGAAAAATGCCAAAAAAACGTCATAGTATAGTATGGCATAAAACGTCAAAAAAACATCATAGTATATTAAGGCATAAAAGGTCCTATAAACTTCATAATATGGCAAGGCATGAGACGAAATGATATGAGGCATAAAAATGCCAAAAAACATCTAAGCATAGTATGGTAGAAAAATGCCAAGAACGTCATAGTATGGCATAAAAGGTCAAAAATACATCATAGTATATTAAGGCATAAAAGGTCATAGAAACGTCATAGTATGGCAAGGCATGAGACGAAATTATATAATTAGGGATACAAATGCCAAAAAATGTCATAATATAGTATGGCATAAAATATCAAAAAAATATCATACTATTTTAAGGCATAAAAGGTCATAAAAATGTTTTAGTATGGTCAGGCATCATACAAGATAGTATAGTAAGGCTTAATGTTGCCAAAAATAATCTAAGTATAGTACGGCAGAAAAATGCCAGAAAACGTCATAGTATAGTATGGCATAAAACGTCAAAAAAACATCATAGTATATTAAGGCATAAAAGGTCATAAAAACTTCATAATATGACAGGGCATGAGATGAAATAATATAATGAGGCATAAAAATGCCAAAAAACATCTAAATATAGTATGGCAGAAAAATGCCAAAAACGTCATAGTATAGTATGGCATAAAACGTCAAAAAAACATCATAGTATATAAAGGCATAAAAGGTCATAAAAACGTCGTAGTATGGCAAGGCATGAGACGAAATGATATAATTAGGCATAACAATGCGAAAAAAAATCTAAGTATAGTACCTTAGAAAAATGCCAAAAAATGTCATAGTATAGTATGGCATAAAATGTCAAAAAAACATCATAGTATATCAAGGCATAAAAGGTCATAAAAACG
>NW_019504709.1:0-4125 GCF_002814215.2 Seriola lalandi dorsalis
GCCTTACCATCCTATGACGTTTCATGCCTTGCTATACTATGACATTTTTTTCGAAATTTTTGTCTTAATATACTATGACGTTTTTTTTTACTTTTTTTTGCCATACTATACTATGACGTTTTTTGACTTTTTTTTGCCTTACTATACTATGACATTTATACGCCTTACCATCCTATGACGTTTCATGCCTTGCTATACTATGACATTTTTTTTGAAATTTTTACGCCTTACTATACTATGACTTTTTTTGACATTTTTTTGCCATACTATACTATGACGTTTTTTTTTACATTTTTTTGCCTTACTATACTATGACATTTATACACCTTACTATACTATGATGTTCGTTGAGATTTTTTTGCCATACTATATTATGACTTTTTTTTGCCATTTTTAAGCCTTACTATACTATGACGTTTTTTTTTACATTTTTATGCCTTACTATACTATGACGTTTATACCTTTTCTAATTGCCTTACTATACTATGATGTTTGTTGACATTTTTTTGCCATACTATATTATGAAGTTTTTTGAAATTTTTTTGCCTTACTATACTATGACGTTTTTGACATTATTTAGCTTTACTATACCATGACGTTTTTTTGACATTTTTAAGCCTTACTATTCTATGACGTTTTTTTGACATTTTCATGCCATACTATACTATGAGATTTTTTGACATTTTTTTGCCTTACTATACTATGACATTTATACGCTTTACCATCCTATGACGTTTCATGCCTTGCTATACTATGACATTTTTTTCGAAATTTTTATGCCTTACTATACTATGAAGTTTTTTTTGACATTTTTTTGCCATACTATACTATGACGTTTTTTGAAATTTTTTTGCCTTACTATACTATGACGTTTTTTTTTAATGTTCATATGCCTTACTATGTTTTTTGACATTTTTATGCTTTACTATACTATGACGTTTTCTGACATTTTTTGCCATACTATACTATGACGTTTATACGCCTTACTATACTATGATGTTTTTTCACATTTTTTTGCCATACTATACTACGCCGTCTTTTGACATTTTCTTGCCTTACTATACTATGACATTTATATGCCTTACCATCCTATGACGTTTCATGCCTTGTTATACTATGACGTTTATACGCCTTACTATACTATGATGTTTGTTGACATTTTTTTGCCATACTATATTATGAAGTTTTTTGAAATTTTTTTGCCTTACTATACTATGACGTTTTTGACATTATTTAGCTTTACTATACCATGACGTTTTTTTGACATTTTTAAGCCTTACTATACTATGAAGTTTTTTTGACATTTTTAAGCCTTACTATACTATGACGTTTTTTGACATTTTTATGCCTTACTATACTATGATGTTTATACGCCTTACTATACTATGATGTTTTTTCACATTTTTATGCCTTACTATACTATGACGTTTTTAGATGTTTTTATGCCTTACTATACTATGACTTTTCATGCCTTACTATACGATGACGTTTTTGACGTTTTTATACCTTACTATATTGTGACGTTTCATGCCTTACTTTCCTATGATATTTCATGCCTTACTATACTATGATGTTTTTTTTTCATTTTTGTGACTTACTTTACTATGACGTTTTTTGACATTTTCATGCCATACTATACTATGAGATTTTTTGACATTTTTTTGCCTTACTATACTATGACATTTATACGCTTTACCATCCTATGACGTTTCATGCCTTGCTATACTATGACATTTTTTTCGAAATTTTTATGCCTTACTATACTATGAAGTTTTTTTTGACATTTTTTTGCCATACTATACTATGACGTTTTTTGACATTTTTTTGCCTTACTATACTATGACATTTATATGACTTACCATCCTATGACGTTGCATGCCTTGTTATACTATGACGTTTTTTTCGACATTTTTTTGCCATACTATATTATGACGTTTTTTGACATTTTTTTGCCTTACTATACTATGATGTTTTTTTTGAAATTTTTAAGCCTTACTATACTATGACGTTTTTTTTGATGTTCATACGCCTTACTATGTTTTTTGACATTTTTATGCTTTACTATACTATGACGTTTTCTGACATTTTTTGCCATACTATACTATGACGTTTATACGCCTTACTATACTATGATGTTTTTTCACATTTTTTTGCCATACTATATTATGACTTTTTTTTGCCATTTTCAAGCCTTACTATACTATGACGTTTTTTTTTTTTACATTTTTCAGCCTTACTATACTATGATGTTTTTTCGACATTTTTATGCCTTACTATACTATGACGTTTATACGCCTTACTATACTATGATGTTTGTTGAAATTTTTTTGCCATACTATATTATGACATTATTTGACTTTTTCTTGCCTTACTATACTATGACGTTTTTTGCCATTTTTTTGCCATACTATACTATGACGTCTATATGCTTTACTATAGTATGATGTTTTTTGCCATTTTTTAGCTTTACTATACTATGATGTTTTTTGATATTTATTTGCCTTATTATAATATGACGTTTTTGACATTTCCTGCTTTACTATATTATGATGTCTATGTGTTTCACTATACTCTGCCTTTTGTAAAGTTTACTTTAATATGTCTTACTGCTACAGTTGAGAGTAGTACAGTGGTTACAAGTGTTGCCTTTCAATCCGATGGTCGATGGTTCAAGTTCTAATTAGGAATCTCTTGTGTGTATGACATTTTTATGCCTTGCTAAAATATTACGTTTTTTGACATTGTTTAGCCCTACTATACTATGACGTTTATACGCCTTACTATACCATGGTGTTTTTTGACATTTTTTTTGCAATACTATACTATGACGTTTTTTTTTTACATTTTTAAGCCTTACTATACTATGACGTTTTTTGATATTTTTTTGCCATACTATACTATGACGTTTATACGCCTTACTATACCATGGTGTTTTTTGACATTTTTTTGCCATACTATACTATGACGTTTTGTTGACATTTTTAAGCCTTACTATACTATGATGTTTTTTGCCATTTTTTTGCCTTACTATACTATGACGTTTATACGCCTTACCATACTATGATGTTTTTTCACATTTTTTAGCCATACTATACTATGACGTTTTTTGATATTTTTAAGCATTACTATAATATGACATTTATATGCCTTACTATACTATGATGTTATTTCACATTTTTTTGCCATACTATACTATGACGTTTTTTGACATTTTTTAGCCTTACTATACTATGACGTTTCTGACATTTTGTGCCATACTATACTATGACGTTTTCAGACATTTTTTGCCATACTATACTATGACGTTTATACGCCTTACTATACTATGACGTTTTTTGACATTTTTTTGCCATACTATTATACTATGACGTTTTTTGAAATTTTTTTGCCATACTATAGTATGATGTTTTTTCAAATTTTTTTGCCATACTATACTATGATATTTTTTCACATTTTTTTGCCTTACTATACTATGAAGTTTTTTGACATTTTTTTGCCATACTATACTACGTCGTCTTTTGACATTTTCTTGCCATAATATACTACGCCGTCTTTTGATATTTTCTTGCCATACTATACTATGACGTTTTTTGACATTTTTAAGCCTTACTATAGTATGACGTTTATACGCCTTACTATACTATGATGTTTTTTCACATTTTTTTGCCATACTATACTATGATGTTTTTTCACATTTTTTGCCTTACTATACTATGACGTTTTCTGACATTTTTGGCCATACTATACTATGATGTTTTTTGAAATTTTTTAGCCATACTATTCTGTGACGTTTTTTGATATTTTTATTCCTTACTATACTATGACATTTTTTGACATCTTTTAGGCTCACTATACTATGACGTTTCTGACATTTTTTGCCATACTTTACTATGACGTTTTCTAACATTTTTTGCCATACTATACTATGACGTTTATAGGCCTTACTATACTATGATGTTTTTTTCAAATTTTTTTGCCATGCTAGACTATAAAGTTTTTTCACATTTTTTGCCATACTATACTATGATGTTTTTTCACATTTTTTAGCCATACTATACTGTGACGTTTTTTGATATTTTTAAGCATTACTATAATATGACATTTATATGCCTTACTATACTATGA
>NW_019504710.1:0-864 GCF_002814215.2 Seriola lalandi dorsalis
TAAAAAAAAATTTCATAGTATAGTAAGGCATAAAAATGTAAAAAAAACGTCATAGTATAGTAAGGCAAAAAACCTCATAGTATAGTAAGGCATAAAAATGTAAAAAAAGATTTCATAGTATAGTAAGGCATAAAAATGTTTAAAAACGTCATAGTATAGTAAGGCATAAAACTTCATAGTATAGTAAGGCATAAAAATGTTAAAAAAAAAAAAGGCATAGTATAGTGAGGCATAAAAATGTTAATAAAACGTCATAGTATAGTAAGGCATAAAATTGTAAAAAAAAAAAAAGTCATAGTACAGTAAGGCACAAAAATGTAAAAAAAAAAACTTCATATTATAGTAAGGCATAAAAATGTTAAAAAACGTCATAGTATAGTAAGGCATAAAAATGTTTAAAGACGTCATAGTATAGTAAGGCATAAAACGTCATAGTATAGTAAGGCATAAAAATGTTAAAAAAAAAAAAGGCATAGTATAGTGAGGCATTAAAATGTTAATAAAACGTCATACTATAGTAAGGCATAAAATTGTAAAAAAAAAAAGTCATAGTATAGAAAGGCATAAAACGTCATAGTATAGTAAGGCATAATAATGTTAAAAAAACGTCATAGTATAGTAAGGCATAAAAATATAAAAAAAGATTTCATAGTATAGTAAGACATAAAAATGTTTAAAAACGTCATAGTATAGTAAGGCATAAAATTGTCAAAAAAAGTTATTGTATAGAAAGGCATAAAACGTCATAGTATAGTAAGGCATAAAAATGTTAAAAAACGTCATAGTATAGTAAGGCATAAAATTGTCAAAAAAAAGTCATAGTATAGAAAGGCATAAAACGTCATAGTATAGTAAGGCATAAAA
>NW_019504711.1:0-2039 GCF_002814215.2 Seriola lalandi dorsalis
CAGAGAACACACAAACCCAACGACAGCCACAGCAAGGCACTCGCACTTTTCTAAGGGTTTCTACACATAATTGAAATGGGAGGCGAAGCACAGAGACTAAATGTAGTAAGGGTTTATGTCACCAGAGTCCATCTGCTAGCAGGAGGGCACTGGAACATTTGCAAGATGAAACAGAAAGCTTAACATATGCCGTTTAATAAAAAAAAACGAGCGGAAGAACAATTATCCAGACGATCACAAGAGGGTCAGGGTGCATGAAAGCTTTTCCCTCCATCATTGGTCGTTTTCAGGTTACCTCACAGACAACTGCCATGTCAGTGATTGTGCACTCAAAGGTTAACAACCAATAAAGTCAAAGTTGAAACTGATTAAATCTTGAGCACAGCAGTGAGGCAAAAACATCTTCAGGCAGCAACAACCAAGCTAGCACTGTGCTGTCGCCATGGAAAAACCATGGATCGTGTCGGCTCAAAGCAGCTGTGTCGCTGATCATGTGAGACCATCGAGTTGGGGACTATTTGTAAGTTTTCTCTTCCGCCAAATGTGTTATCTTCGCCGTTACAGGTGGGGGTGATTGTCGCTACGACCGTCGGCCATTTGCTGCGTTCACAATACAAGAGTTTATAATACGTCCTCTGAGCAGCGCTACGTCTTAAGGGCAGATTGGACGCTACGATGAGCCGCTATCGGAAAGTGACAAGATTGGATTTGGCTAGCTGGTTAGCATGTTACCTTAAGTAGAAGAAAACACGTGATAGAAACACGAGACAACATTGACCTTGCTCTCCACTACAGGAGACAGATCTTGGTGAGTAAAGGAATGAAAACTGGTACTTTAACAGCAAAACTTTAGCAAAACTTACTAGTACTGCAGCTCCCCCACAGTGAATAGCTAGCTAGCTAATGGTAATCAGCCTCATTAAACATGTCAAAAGTAGCAGAGGATACATTATAAATCTATTAAGCTGAATACAGTCAGCTGACCTCCAGTGTGGCTTCCAGTCAGTGTTCTTATCTATGTTGTGTGAAGGCCCTGGAGGATGGAGCTTGAATAAAACACATCTGCTTCCACTGTGGCTTTTCAACTTTATGTATGAATCTCTGTCCAGAAGCACATCTGACTTCACATACGTATTGATATTTTTTATTTTATTTATTTTTTTATCCCTGCTGTACCCAGCATGCTTCACCAACACTGAGCTCTGTGTGCTTTGGTCAGTGAGGGAGATGAAGCAGCATGGAGGAAGAGGGAAGGTCGCACAATGTTTTCCGGTGTTAGAGCTGTGAAAAGCATGCAAACACACACACACACACACCTGCAAACACGCTAGTGTGTCTTTCATTCACTCATACATGTTGCTGCGCTGACATGCATCACACACACACAAACACACACACACACAGAGTCAATTCCTTTTTACGTCTCTGACAGACATCGCAACAAAAAATAAATAAATAAACACACTTTGAGCTGCCTGTGCCCACTCACATTCAAGCACAGATAGAAAGCTGAATATGTCCGTGCCTTTTCCAGCACACACACACACACACACACACACACGGGGGCAGAGTGAATAGAGTGTGTGAGCAGCGACAGGCGTGCTGTAGCACCGTGGGACGAGGCGAGGGAGAGGGAAGGGGTGTGTTCCAAAAGCCAATGAGAGCTGACAAGTCGCCCCACAGGCTCTCAACAAACCCAACAAACCCAACACAGCAGTCTGCTCTCAGTGTGCGTGTGTGTGTGTGTTTGTATCATACATATTATATGTGTGTGTACGTGAGTGTGTTTGTGTGGAGAAGCGTGTCAGAAAATAAACAAACACACAGGAAAAAGGAGGAAGAGAGGAGGAACTGGGAGTTAGAGTCAGAGAAAGACTGACAGTTTCAGGCAACAAAAAAAAAAAAGAGTGAGAAAGAGCAGTGGACCGAAGATGTTCTTATTTCTTTTGGTATCTTGTAAGAAAACTGCATGAAAAGCTTTATTACGTAGCAGTTTAAAGTTTCAATCACACTTCACATTTTCATTGGTGGTGCCTTCA
>NW_019504712.1:0-913 GCF_002814215.2 Seriola lalandi dorsalis
AAACGTCAAAAAAATATTGTAGTATATTAAGGTAAAAAGTCTCATAAAAATGCCATAGTATGGTCAGGCATCAAATGAAATAGTAATGTGAGGCATAAAAAGACAACAAAAGTCATATTATACTATGGCTTAAAAATGTCAAAAAATGTCATAGTATAGTATGGCATAAAACGTCAAAAAAAATCATAGTATATTAAGGGATAAAAGGTCATAAAAACGTCATAGTATGGTCAGGAATCAAATGAAATAGTAATGTGAGGCATAAAAATGACAAAAAACGTCATAGTAATGTGAGGCATAAAAATTAGAAAAAACGTCATAGTATAGTATGGCCAAAAAAGGTCGAAAATCATCATAGTATAGTATGGCATAAAATGTCAAAAATATAAGGTAGTATATTAAGGCATAAAAGGTCATAAAAACGTCATAGTATGGTCAGGAATTAAATCAAATAGTAATGTGAGGCATAAAAATTAGAAAAAACGTCATAGTAATGTGAGGAATAAAAATTAGAAAAAACGTCATAGTAGTATGGCATAAAACGCCAAAAAAATACTGTAGTATATTAAGGCATAAAAGGACATAAAAACGTCATAGTATCGTCAGGCATTAAGTGAAATGGTAACGTGAGGCATAAAAATGATAAAAAAACGTTATGGTATAGTATGGCATAAAACGTCAAAAAAATATTGTAGTATATTAAGGTAAAAAGTGTCATAAAAATGTCATAGTATGGTCAGGCATCAAATGAAATAGCAATGTGAGGCATAAAAAGACAACAAAAGTCATATTATACTATGGCTTAAAAATGTCAAAAAATGTCATAGTATAGTATGGCACAAAACGTCAAAAAAATATTGTAGTATATTAAGGCATAAAAGGTTATAAAAACGTCATATTATAGTCAGGCATT
>NW_019504713.1:0-909 GCF_002814215.2 Seriola lalandi dorsalis
ACGTTTTTTGCCTTACTATACTATGAAGTTTTTATGACTTTTTATGCCTTACTATATTATGACATTTTTCGACTTTTTATGCCTTACTATACTATGACGTTTTTTTGCCTTACTATACTATGACATTTTTTTGCCTTATTATACTATGACGTTTTTATGACTTTTTATGCCTTACTATACTATGATGTTTTTTTGCCTTACTATACTATGACTTTTTTATGGCTTTTTATGCCTTACTGTACAATGACTTTTTTTTTACTTTTTATGTCTTACTATACTATGACGTTTTTTTGCCTTACTATACTATGACTTTTTTATGACTTTTTATGCCTTAAAATATTATGACATTTTTTGAGATTTTATGCCTTACTATACTATGACTTTTTTATGAATTTTTATGCCTTACTGTACTATGACGTTTTTATGACTTTTTATGACTTAAAATATTATGACGTTTTTTGCCTTATTATACTATGACTTTTTTATGACTTTTTATGCCTTACTGTACAATGACTTTTTTTTTACTTTTTATGGCTTACTATACTATGACGTTTTTTTGCCTTATTATACTATGACATTTTTATGACTTTTTATGCCTTAAAATATTATGACATTTTTTCACATTTTATGCCTTACTATACTATGATGTTTTTTTACCTTATTCTACTATGACTTTTTATGACTTTTTATGCCTTACTATACTATGACGTTTTTTGCCTTACTATACTATCACTTTTTCTGACTTTTTATGGCTTACTATACTATGACATTTTTTTGACTAACTATACTATGACGTTTATATGACTTTTTATGCCTTACTATATTATGATTTTTTTGACTAACTATACTATGACGTTTATATGACTTTTTATGCCTTACTATATTATGATTTTTTTTACTTTTTATGCC
>NW_019504714.1:0-1512 GCF_002814215.2 Seriola lalandi dorsalis
TTTATGCCTTACTTCACTATGACGTTTAATGCCTTACTATACTATGATGTTTTTTCAACTTTTTATGCCTTACTTCACTATGACGTTTAATGTCTTACTATACTAAGATGTTTTTTCACGTTTTTATGCCTTACTATACTATGACGTTTTATGCCTTACTATACTATGACGTTTTATGCCTTACTATACTTTGACGTTTTTTCACCTTTTTATGCCATATTATACTATGACATTTTATGCCTTACTATACTATGACGTTTTATGCCTTAGTATACTATGACGTTTTTTCACCTTTTTATGCCATACTATACTATGACATTTTATGCCTTACTGTACTATGATATTTTTTCACCTCTTTATGCCTTACTATACTATGACGTTTTATGCCATTTTTATGCCTTACTATACTATGACGATTTTATGCCTTACTATATTATGACATTTTTTCACCTTTTTATGCCTTACTATACTATGACGTTTTATGCCATTTTTATGCCTTACTGTACTATGACGTTTTTTCACTTTTTTATGCCTTACTTCACTATGACGTTTTATGCCTTACTATACAATGACGTTTTTTCACCTTTTTATGCCTTACTATAGTATAACGTTTTATGCCCTACTGTACTATGGCGTTTTATGCCTCACTATACTATGACGTTTTTTTCACCCTTTTATGCCTTACTATACTATGATGTTTTTTCAACTTTTTATGCCTTACTTCACTATGACGTTTTATGCCTTACTATACTATGACGTTTTTTCATCTTTTTATGCCTTACTATACTATGACCTTTTATGCCTTACTATACTTTGTTTTTTCACCTTTTTATGCCTTACTATACTATGAGGTTGTATGCCATTTTTATGCCTTACTATACTATGACGTTATTTGACTTTTTTATGCCTTACTATACTATGATGTTTTATGCCATTTTTATGCCTTACTATACTATGACGTTATTTGACTTTTTTATGCCTTACTATACTATGATGTTTTATGCCATTTTTATGCCTTACTGTACTATGACGTTTTTTCACTTTTTAATGCCTTACTTCACTATGACGTTTTATGCCTTACTATACTATGACGTTTTTTCACCTTTTTATGCCTTACTATAGTATAACGTTTTATGCCCTACTGTACTATGGCGTTTTATGCCTTACTATACTATGACGTTTTTTTCACCCTTTTATGCCTTACTATACAATGACATTTTATGCCTTACTATACTATGGCGTTTTTTCACCTTTTTATGTCTCACTATCCTATGACGTTTTATGCCTTACTATACTGTTTTTTCACCTTTTTATGCCTTACTATACTATGACGTTTTATGCCTTACTATATTATGACGTTTTTTCACCTTTTTATACCTTACTATACTATGACGTTTTATGCCATTTTTATGCCTTACTATATTATGACGTTTTTTGAAATTTTTATGCCTTACTGTACTATGACGTTTTTTCACCTTTTTATGCCTTACTTCACTATGACGTTTTATGCCT
>NW_019504715.1:0-723 GCF_002814215.2 Seriola lalandi dorsalis
ACTGTGTCATTTTTATGACTTTTTATGCCTTACAATATACTATGTCGTTTTATGCCTCACTATACTATGTCGTTTTTTTGACTTTTTATGCCTTACAATACTATGTCATTTTTATGACTTTTTATGCCTTACAATATACTATGTCGTTTTATGCCTCACTATACTATGTCGTTTTTTTGACTTTTTATGCCTTACAATACTATGTCATTTTTATGACTTTTTATGCCTTACTATACTTTGTCATTTTTTGACTTTTTATGCCTCACTATACTATGTCGTTTTTTTGACTTTTTATGCCTTACAATACTATGTCATTTTTATGACTTTTTATGCCATACAATACTATGTAATATTTGTGACTTTTTATGCCTTGTAGTTTTTGTGACTTTTTATGCCTTACAATACTATGTCGTTTTTATGACTTTTTATGCCTTACTATACTATGTCATTTTTATGCCTTACAATACTATGTCGTTTTTATGCCTTACAATACTTTGTCATTTTTTGACTTTTTATGCCTTAATATACTATGTCGTTTTTGTGACTTTTTCTGCCTTACAATACTATGTCATTTTTTTTTACTTTTTATGCCTTACTATAATATGTCGTTTTTGTAATGTTTTATGCCTTACTATACTATGTCGTTTTTATGACTTTTTATACCTCACTATACTATGTCGTTTTTGTGACTTTTTATGCCTTACTATACTATGTCATTTTTAT
>NW_019504716.1:0-956 GCF_002814215.2 Seriola lalandi dorsalis
GGTCTAAGTAGGCGGCCCATGTGTAGACGCTACAATCCACGCTGTCGGCCCCGGTTCGAATCCCGCATTGGACAGCCTTTTGCTGCATGTCAGTCCCTCTCTTTCTGCCTCCCCGTTTCCTGTCTCTCTCCCCTATACTGTCCAATGAAGGCATAAAAATACTTAAAAAAAAAGATTTTCTACAATGTATTTTTGACATTTTATGCCATACTATACTATGACGTTTTTTGGCATTTTTATGCCTTATTATACTATACCGTTTCATTCCTTACCATACTAGGACGTTTTTATAACCATTTATGCCTTAATATACTATGATGTATTTTTGACATTTTATGCCATACTATACTATGTCGTTTTTAGGCATTTTTATAACATATTATACTATGACTTTTTTGGGGATTTTTATGCCTTATTATACTATGCCGTTTCATTCCTTACCATACTAGGACGTTTTTATAACCATTTATGCCTTAATATGCTATGATGTATTTTTGACATTTTATGCCATACTATACTATGCCGTTTTTAGGCATTTTTATGCCTTATTATACTATGACGTTTTTTGGCATTTGTATGCCTTATTATAATATGTCGTTTCATTCCTTACCATACTATGACCTTTTTATAACCATTTATGCCTTAATATACTATGATGTATTTTTGACATTTTATGCCATACTATACTATGACGTTTTTTGACAGTTTTATGCCATACTATACTATGCCGTTTTTAGGCATTTTTATGCCTTATTATACTATTATGTTTTTTGGCATTTTTATGCCTTGTTATACTATGCCGTTTCATTCCTTACCATACTAGGACGTTTTTATAACCATTTATACCTTAATATACTATGATGTATTTTTGACATTTTATGCCATACTATACTATGACGTTTTTAGGCATTTTTATGCCTTATTATACTATGTCGTTTCATTCCTTACCATACTAT
>NW_019504717.1:0-793 GCF_002814215.2 Seriola lalandi dorsalis
TATGACATTTTTATGCTTTATTATACTATGATGTTTTTTGCCATTTTTTTTCCTTACTATACTATGATTTTTTGCCTTACTATACTATGACGTTTGTATGCCTTATTATACTATGACGTTTTTTGACATTTTTTGCCTTACTATACTATGACCTTTTTTTGGCGTATTATACTATGACGTTTTGTGAATCCTTTTTGCCTTACTATACTATGACTTTTTTTTGCCTTAGTATACTATGACGTTTTTTGACTTACTATACTAATGCTTTTTATGTATTATTACATTAGTTTTGGGTAGTGGTGGGTTGGTGGTTCAGTGGTCAAAGATCTTGCCTTTCACTCAGAAGGTTGTGGGTTCAAATCCCATGTCTGACCTACTTCATACCTTACTATATTATGAAACTTTTTTGGCTTACTCTACAATTAAAATTTTTGCCTTTCTATACGATGACGTTTTTTGCCTTACTATACTATGACGTTTGTTGCCTTACTATACTATGACTTTTTTTTTACATTTTTTGCCTTGCTATACCATGTCTTTTTTAAAACTTTTTTTTAAACTTACTATATTATGACATTTTTTGCCTTGCTATACTGTGACTTTTTTTTGCCTTAGTATACTATGACGTTTTTTGACTTACTATACTAATGCTTTTTAGGTATTACTACATTGACTTTGGGAAGGGGTGGGTTGGTGGTTCAGTGGTCAAAGCTCTTGCCTTTCAGTCAATAGGTTGTGGGTTCAAATCCCGGGCTTACTATACTATAAAATTTTTTGCCTAGTATACAATGAC
>NW_019504718.1:0-1129 GCF_002814215.2 Seriola lalandi dorsalis
GGGAAGGAGAGAGGTGGGGGGGTTGGAGGGAAACCACCAACAGGAGAGATGGGGGAGGAGAGAGGGGGGGTGAAGGGGAAAACTCAGAGGAGAGATGGGGCAGGAGAGAGAGGAGGAAAAGGGAGGAGGGAAAACACAGAGGAGGGGGGGAGGGGAGTAGAGGAGCAGAGAGAAAGTGGGAGGAGAGGAAGAGGTTGGGGAGAAGGGGGAGAAGAGAGAGAAAGGGGGAGGAGAGGAGAAAGAGAGAAGTGGAGGTGGGTGAGGAGGAGAGAGAGAGAGGGAGAGAAGAGGAGTGGGGGGCAGGAGAAGAGGGAAAACAAGGAGGGGGAGAAGAGGAATGACAGGAAACAGAAGGATGAGAGGAGAAGAGAGGAAGAAACAAGGAGAAGAGGAAACAGAGGAGGAGGTGGCTGCGCACCCTTCTGCAAGGAGCTGGAAGAACAGCACTGAAGAGGCGGAGCTTGTTAGTTGTCCATCAGCCAATCAGAGAGGAGATGTTAGAGAGAAGAAGCAGTGACACTGTTCATGAGACTTACTGCTCACCTGCACCAGGTGACCTCGTCCTACCTGTTACCTGTGTGTGTGTGTGTGTGTGTGTACATGCGTGTGTATGTGTAGAGGAAAAGAAAAAGAAGGGGGAGGGCTGTGGAGGTGAGGATGAAGCGATGAAAGGATGAAGCATGAAGGAAGAAGAGTCCTTCTCCTCCTCCAAGTCAAGAGGCCAGTCAGAACTGGTCTTACTGAATCCAGATCAGACTCTGGTCTGAATACTGGTCTCTTTTAGATCTCATATTCAAAACATACTGAGCAGGTTCACCTTCAGACACACACACACCGACACACACTTGTTACACACACTAACACATACCTGTTACACCCACTAGCACGCACAGATACACACCTGTTACACCCACTAACACACACAGACACCTGTTAAATTCCAGGTTAGTGACCTACTTCCTGTTAGTGTGTGGTGCTCCTACCTCTAGCGTCGTCTTTCCTGAAGCCAAAGCCGCCTCCTCCTCGTTCTTGCCTTCGTCCCTCTGCGATGTCGACCCTCAGTGACCTTTCACCTAACAACTGCAGGGGTCAGAGGTCACATCAGACTCATAACAGTTCTACACCTTCA
>NW_019504719.1:0-1007 GCF_002814215.2 Seriola lalandi dorsalis
GCTGCTGCTGCTGCTGCTGCTGCTGCTGCTGCTGCCGCCGCCGGTGTGTGAAGCACCCGAGGACGCGGCTCTAGGCCCCGCAGTAGGGTCGAACTTGTACTTCCACAAATTGTTGGCCATTGAAGTGTTAAAACCAAAACTGAACCGGCAAAAAGTTTAAGTAAACAACTTAGAGCAATATTTTTTAGCTTTTTGTGAGAATACGGCGCCTTAAAAAAAAACTTTTTAAACGGATTTCAGCAGAGTTTGTCAAACACACAGCCTACTCAATTGCTGGCTCAAATGCACCCTTATTCTTTCTCTATTGACTGTTTTTTAGTGTCAGCATTTTCGGATCTCATTCTCCCACCAATTAGAACTGGCTTCATGTCTCTGCAGTCCAACTGCACAGGAGAAGTAACCTGAGTTGGTCTCAGGACCAGGTGTGTTTTGATGAAGTGGCCTGTAGGCGGTGCTGTTATCCAAGTCTTTCATGCACTTACTCAAGAACAGAGGGACATCATTTTCTGTGCTTTTATTTCATATTTAGCATCTTTCCCAAGAGCCCACCATCCATCATGACCCCCCCAGAGGGCCCTGACCTCCAAGTTAAGAATCATGGGAGAAACAAATTTATAAAAAATATAATATGAGACTTAATGAGAAAAATAAAGCCCTTAACTTATTTCTAGCTTCTTACCTGGTGTTCACACACCTAACATTAAAGTTACAGTCACAAATTTACAGCAGAAGTGTAACTGAATAAATAATCATTCAGTAATATACATATAAATAAAACACAGAATTGAAGCATTTTGCCTAATTAGTACCTTTTACTTTTGATACTCTCAGTTCATAATAATACCTCTGTGCTTTTACTGAAGTAGGCTTTTGAATGCAGGACTTTTATAATGTAGTGTCACTGTGATGCTGCTACTTTTTCTTAATTAGAATATCAGCACCTCTTCTACCACCGCTGCATCCTAACTCACTATTCATTCATGGTGTCGGATTGAACACGTCCAAAC
>NW_019504720.1:0-753 GCF_002814215.2 Seriola lalandi dorsalis
ACTATGACCTTTTTTGTCATTTTTCTGCCATGTTATACTTTGACGTTTTTTGGCATTTTTATGCCATACTATATATACTATGACGTTTTTTGGCATTTTTATGCCATGTTATACTTTGACGTTTTTTGGCATTTTTATGCCATACTATACTGTGACGTTTTTTGGCATTTTTATGCCTTACTATACTATATTTTTTGATGCCTGACCATACTATGACCTTTTTATGACCTTCTATGCTTTAAAATACAATGATATTTTTCTGACGTTTTATGCCATACTATACAATGACGCCTTTTGGCATTTTTATGCCTTACTATACTATGATATTTTTTAACATTTTTATGCATCACTATACTATTTCGTCTCATGCCTTGCCATACTATGATATTCTTATGACCTTTTATGCTTTAATATACTATGAAGTTTTTATGACGTTTTATGCCATACTATACTTTGACATTTTTTGGCATTTTTCTGCCATACTATACTGTGACGTTTTTTGGCATTTTTATGCCTTACTATACTATATTTTTTGATGCCTGACCATACTATGACGTTTTTATTACCTTCTATGCTTTAATATATATGTTTTTCTGACGTTTTATGCCATACTATACTTTTTTGTCCGGCAAATTTAGGAGCATAACCAAGATGGGAGGTCCACACAGCAACCATTCGAAGAAACCAAATTTATTAAAGATAATTCAATTTAATATAAGCAAAGTAGAAAATGTGAAGTCAGTAGTGTAATGT
>NW_019504721.1:0-770 GCF_002814215.2 Seriola lalandi dorsalis
CTAAATGAAAAGTTTAGAAACTCCAAAAACTGTGTTGTGGTTGAAAAGACCATTTACACTGTTCAGCAGTTGCATGATGTCCTTCTGGCCATAGACTGTATATAAAAATGGACGTAGTCACCGGGGCTGAAAAGTGACGCCAACGCGGAAGTGCCTTAATGTGTAATACCACCGAGGTTCCGCTGGGGGCGGGCTCCAAAAAACTCTGGTTCCAATACACACTCATTATAAAAACACCAACTTCTCTCATGAAATACTCAGTCGATACATTTTTTTTTCTCACACTTCTTGTTCAGTGTTCTGGTGGTCCATCTGAAAATAATCATCTAATTAATTAAATAGATAAAAACAGGTATTTTTTGGGGGCGTGGCTGTTTGATTGATATACCTGGTCTGCAATGATTGATCAGATGACGCGGCAGGCCGGGAGGTCGATCACCGGAGGATCAGTCACCGGAGGAGAGCTTGTGTGTATATGTAGCATATACTGTAATAAAAACAAGACTAAATCTGAACAAATGATACGTGTGAAGAAGTTGTAGAAGAGATTCAAGCATTAGCTTTTTTTTCTCCATTATTGGTGAAAAAAACATGGACATTAGCATTAGCCCCCTCATTTTCAGTAACGCTACCATTAGCAGGTAGCTTGCTGGCATTGTTCATTGATGAATGAATTTAATGATTTATAAGATTCTTGAAAATAATACAATGTAAAAAAGTGAGAACTTTCTAAATGCACTGTATGTCTAACTGATTGATCTGTCCAACAG
>NW_019504722.1:0-751 GCF_002814215.2 Seriola lalandi dorsalis
TTATTTACCGTGTAACAAAACAGCCTTTGGTCTTCACTCACATACGTTATACCAATAACTTACATGAAAATAAACAAAAGGCTTAAACATTGGGCTCTGAACGGCGACGGTCAAAAACTGTGTGCTTCTCCCCGGTAAGCAACACACCTGAGGAGTAATTGCCTCCTCTTCTACTTGTACATTTCATGTGTTGCCATTCAATACGCCACCTACTGTGGCAACCAGTGCATTACTCTAACACACACACAAATACAAATGGCTGTAACATGACCTTTTATGCCTTAATACATGATCTTTTTTTTTTTGACTTCTTGGCCATACTATACTATGGCGTTTTTTGCATTTTATGCCGTACTATAAAATGATGTTTTTTGGCATTTTTATGCCTTACTATACTATGCAGCTTCATGCCTTGCCATACTATGACGTTTTTATGACCTTTTAGGAATTAATTTATTGTGATGTTTTTTTGAATTTTTTGCCATACTATACTAAGGCGTTTTTTGCATTTTTATGCCATACTATCAAATGATGTTTTTTGGCATTTTTATGCCTTACTATACTATGCAGCTTCATGCCTTGCCATACTATGACGTTTTTATGACCTTTTAGGAACTAATTTATTGTGATTTTTTTTGGAATTTTTTGCCGGCTTTTTTTGCATTTTTATGCCGTACAATCAAATGATGTTTTTTGGCATTTTTATGCCTTACTATACTATGCAGCTTCATGCCTTGCCATACTATGACGT
>NW_019504723.1:0-1016 GCF_002814215.2 Seriola lalandi dorsalis
AATATACTATGACATTTTTTGATGTTTTTATGCCTTAATATACTATGACATTTTTTGATGTTTTTATGCCTTACTATACTATGACGTATTATGCCTTACTATACTATGACGTTCTTTGACATTTTTACACCTTAGTATACTATGACGTATTATGCCTTACTATACTATGACGTTTTATGACTTTTTTAAGCCTTATTATATTACAACGTTTTTTGACATTTTTACACCTTAGTATACTATGACATATTATGCCTTACTATACTTTGACATTTTTTGATGTTTTTATGCCTTAATATACTATGAAATTTTTTGATGTTTTTATGCCTTACTATACTATGACGTATTATGCCTTACTATACTATGACGTTTTTTGACATTTTTACACCTTAGTATACTATGACGTATTATTCCTTACTATACTATGACGTTTTATGACTTTTTTAAGCCTTATTATATTACAACGTTTTTTGATGTTTTTATGCCTTACTATACTGTGACATATTATGCCTTACTATACTATGACGTTTTTGGATGCTTTTATGCCTTATTGTATTATGATGTTTTTTTGACATTATGTCTTACTATACTATGACGTTTTTTGATGTTTTTATGCCTTAATATACTATGACATTTTTTGATGTTTTTATGCCTTACTATACTATGACATATTATGCCTTACTATACTATGATGTTTTTTGACATTTTTACACCTTAGTATACTATGACGTATTATGCCTTACTATATTATGACGTTTTTTGACATTTTAACACCTTAGTATACTATGACGTATTATGCCTTACTATACTATGACGTTTTTTGTTGTTTTTATGCCTTAATATACTATGACGTTTTTTGATGTTTTTATGCCTTACTATACTATGACGTATTATGCCTTACTATACTATGACGTTTTTTGACGTTTTTATGCCTTAGTATACTATGACGTATTATGCCTTACTATACTATGACGTTTTTTGACATTTTTACACCTTAGTATACTATGACGTATTATGCC
>NW_019504724.1:0-1478 GCF_002814215.2 Seriola lalandi dorsalis
CTATACTATGACGTTTATATGCCTTACTATACTATGAGGTTTTTTGCCATTTTTTTGCCTTACTATACTATGACGTTTTTTGACATTTTTTTGCTATGCTATACTATGACGTTTTTTGATATTTTTTTGCCATACTTTACTATGACGTTTTTTGACATTTTTTTGCCTTACTATACTATGACGTTTTTTTAAATTTTTTTGCCATACTTTACTATGACGTTTTTTGACATTTTTTTGCCATGCTATACTATGACGTGTTTTGATATTTTTTTGCCATACTATACTATGACGTTTTTTGACATTTTTTAGCCTCACTATACTATGACGTTTATATGCCTTACTATACTATGAGGTTTTTTGCCATTTTTTTTGCCTTACTATACTATGACGTTTTTTGACATTTTTTTGCTATACTATACTATGACGTTTTTTGACATTTTTTTGCCTTACTATACTATGACGTTTATAAGCCTCACTATACTATGACGTTTTTTGACATTTTTTTGCCATGCTATACTATGACGTGTTTTGATATTTTTTATGCCATACTATGCTATGACGTTTTTTGATATTTTTTTTGCCATATTATACTATGACGTTTTTTGACATTTTTTTGCCATGCTATACTATGACGTGTTTTGATATTTTTTATGCCATACTATGCTATGACGTTTTTTGATATTTTTTTGCCATACTATACTATGACGTTTTTTGACATTTTTTAGCCTCACTATACTATGACGTTTATATGCCTTACTATACTATGAGGTTTTTTGAAATTTTTTTGCCATGCTATACTATGACGTGTTTTGATATTTTTTTTGCCATACTATACTATGACGTTTTTTTAAATTTTTTTGCCATACTTTACTATGACGTTTTTTGACATTTTTTTGCCTTACTATACTATGACGTTTTTTGAAATTTTTTTGACATGCTTTACTATGACGTTTTTTGACATTTTTTTACCTTACTATACTATGACGTTTTTTGACATTTTTTAGCCTCACTATACTATGACGTTTATATGCCTTACTATACTATGACGTTTTTTGAAATTTTTTGCCATACTATACTATGATTTTTTTTGACATTTTTTTGCCTCACTATACTATGACGTTTTTTGACATTTTTTTGCCATGCTATACTATGACGTGTTTTGATATTTTTTTGCCATACTATACTATGACGTTTTTTGACATTTTTTAGCCTCACTATACTATGACGTTCATATGCCTTACTATACTATGACGTTTTTTGAAATTTTTTTGCCATACTATACTATGACGTTTTTTGACTTTTTTTAGCCTCACTATTCTATGACTTTTATATGCCTTACTATACTATGACGTTTTTTGAAATTTTTTTGCCATACTATACTATGACGTTTTTTGACATTTTTTTGCCTCACTATACTATGACGTTTTTTGACATTTTTTTGCCATGCTATACTATGACGTGTTTTGATATTTTTTTGC
>NW_019504725.1:0-1299 GCF_002814215.2 Seriola lalandi dorsalis
CTTTTGTGCATCCAAAAAAAGCAGATTTTGAATTTAGGAATAAACAGCAATATAACGTTTTTAACCTGGATGCATAAAATAATAAGAGAGTTAGGAAGCACATTTCCTCTAACTGCAAAACTACCTGATCTGTAAATGTTGCCTGTAGTCACAACCAAGTTAACCTAACGGCCCAAGTGGCGCTAACATTATGCTAACGTTATACGAAGCGGTTTGCTAGCAGGCGCCAAAAAAAAAAAAAATTCTAGCAAACGTTGTTTTCCAAGTCGTATGTACAAAATGAGACTTGATAAATTGCCTAACAATGTCATGTGTGTTTTACAAAGACTTTCGTTTTAGGGTTTTATGGAAGTTTAGTTTAATTTCTTACCTTACGATCTGCAGGAGTCGAGTAACTGCCAAGTCCACTGTGTGATTGTACAATTCCT
Source organism: Seriola lalandi dorsalis (assembly GCF_002814215.2). Classification (NCBI taxonomy): domain Eukaryota; kingdom Metazoa; phylum Chordata; class Actinopteri; order Carangiformes; family Carangidae; genus Seriola; species Seriola lalandi. The sequence continues at coordinate 429 of NW_019504725.1, forward strand.
TGCAGACTTCATATCCATCCGTGCGACAGCACTATAGAAAACTTTCCTGGCAAGTTGGCTCGATTAAAAAAGCAATGTCATTTCATAAAAGGTTGAAATAGTCGTTAAAGGCAATGTTAACCACTACGAGTCCCAATTAAATTATTAATCACCACTATAAAAGTAGAACTACTTTCACAGCGGAAGGATATCAGTCTGGTAACAAGAACGTGATTGGTTAATTCAACCGAACTTTATTAATACCGTACGACCTTACAGCCAAAAATGTTTTAAATACCAAACCACAGAGACAGTTGTTAAATAAAAAATATTCTATATTCTATAAAAAAATGACAAATTATTATTAACAAACGGGGAATATGTGGATAAATAGATTAATTCAAGTTATTGATGTTAGGATGGCTGCCGGTACTGCATACGGAAAACGTTTTTTTTTTTTTAATCTCTGAATCCGGAGGCAAAACCTGCCCAAATCAGGAATAACTCCTCAACCATATGGCCTATATTCATTATTCTGGTCACTTTTGAAAGAAGCTAACATGAATCCATGGTATTTAAACCATTTCTATAGAGTCAAGATGCAACAAAGGAATTTTTTATCCTTGCCTTGTAAAAATGCACTATAACAATAAAGCACTATAACCATTAACCAAGTTCCAGTAGCCAATTTTTCTGCTGAATTTGTTTTCCAACTCCTATACAACAATTGTAACTGTAAACCTGATGGAAATACACCAAAATGCAACATTTATGATGAAAATATATATATTTTCCCAGGTACTCAGGTTTTGGCTTAGCCTCTGTGATTTTGAATTCAAACTACTATTTATTTGCATGGCAACAAGTTGCAAGTAACATAAACCTCCAAAAA
>NW_019504726.1:0-672 GCF_002814215.2 Seriola lalandi dorsalis
GTGTGTGTGTGTGTGTGTGTGTGTGTGTGTGTGTGTGTGTGTGTGTGTGTGTTTTTGTGTGTGTGTGTGTGTCATCATGGCAGAATGTTCTCCTGGAGACACCTGCTGTAGCAGCACAGAGGTGATTTTGTGTGAGAGATGTCTGTCTGTGAACAGATTTTGTCACTGTGATAATGTCACAAAAAGGTGCAGTCATGAAACTTTACAGCTTCTTAGTTGAGATCAAAATGAAGGTCAAGTTCGAGGATGAGTACTCATGCAGTAACATAGTGATGACTACTGAGGACTTGGAACATCAGCATTTTGACTTTCAGGTGTTTCAAGATGTTCTGTGGTAATTTTTGTGTTTTTTTTCAGAGAAATGTCAGAAAATAGTGAAAATGGCCCAGTATGAATTCCTACAGTTCAAGGTGACATCTTCACATACTTTGTTTTGCCTAGAGATTGAGTTTACTGTGGTATAGGACATAAAGCAGCATCAATATCCTGGTGTTTGAGAAACTGGGACCAGGAAAGTAAAGAAACGACTAAAATTATCATTCAATAATCAAAGTAGTTCCCAGGTCAGTTGCTCGATGATGTAACACATTTTTTTTTGGATAATCAGTTGAGAAAACGTATGTGGATGAAATACACAGACAGAAATGTCTATTTTTAGTTAATCCAGTGAGT
>NW_019504727.1:0-790 GCF_002814215.2 Seriola lalandi dorsalis
GATGTTTTTATGACCGTTTATACCTTAAAATACTATGATGTATTTTTGACATTTTTTGCCATACTATACTATGACTTTTTTTGACATTTTTTGCCATATTGTACTGTGAGGTTTTTTGGCATTTTTATGGCTTATTATACTATGGCTTTTTATTCCTTATCATACTATGATGTTTTTATGACCGTTTATTCCTTAAAATACTATGATGTTTTTTTGACAATTTATACCATATTGTACTATGATGTTTTTTGGCATTTTTATGCCTTACTACACTATGTGAGTTGATTCCTTATCATACCATGATGTTTTTATGACCGTTTATACCTTAAAATACTATGATGCATTTTTGACATTTTTTGACATACTATACTATGACTTTTTTTGACATTTTTTGCCATATTGTACTGTGAAGTTTTTTTTTTACCATTTTTATAGCTTACTATACTATGTGAGTTGATTCTTCATCATAATATGATGTTTCTATGACCGTTTATGCCTTAAAATACTATGATGTATTTTTGACATTTTTTGCCATACTATACTATGACTTTTTTTGACATTTTTATGCCATATTGTACTGTGATGTTTTTTGGCATTTTTATGCCTTACTACACTATGTGAGTTGATTCCTTATCATAATATGATGTTTTTATGACCGTTTATACCTTAAAATACTATGATGTATTTTTGACATTTTTTGCCATACTATACTATGATGTTTTTTAATAAATTCATGCATTATTAAACTATAAAGTTTTTTGGTGTTTTAATGCCTTACTATACTATGTCG
>NW_019504728.1:0-992 GCF_002814215.2 Seriola lalandi dorsalis
TACTATACTATGACGTTTTTATGCCTTACTATACTATGACATTTTTTGACGTTTGTTTGCCTTACTATACTATGACGTTTTTATGACATTTTATGCCAAAATATACTATGACGTTTTAATGACGTTTTATGCCATACTATACTATGACGTTTTTATACCTACTATACTATGACCTTTTTTGACGTTTTTTTGCCTTACAATACTATGACGTTTTTATGACATTTTATGCCATACAATTCTATGACGTTTTTATGATGTTTTATGCCTTAATATATTATGATGTTTTTATGACGTTTTATGCCATACTATACTATGACGTTTTTATGACGTTTTATGCCATACTATACTATGACATTTTTATGATGTTTTATGCCATACTATACTATGACGTTTATTTACCTCACAATACTATTACATTTTTTTATGTTTATTTACCTCACAATACTATGACGTTTTTATGACGTTTTAGGCCATACTATACTATGACGTTTTTATGCCTTACTATACTATGACATTTTTTAACGTTTGTTTGCCTTACAATACTATGATGTTTTTATGACATTTTAGGGCCATACTATACTATGATGTTTTTATGACGTTTTATGCCATACTATACTATGACGTTTTTATGATGTTTTATGCCATACTATACTATGACGTTTTTATGATGTTTTATGCTATACTATACTATGACGTTTTTATGCTTTACTACACTATGACATTTTTTGATGTTTATTTACCTTACAATACTATGACGTTTTTATGACGTTTTATGCCATACTATACTATGACGTTTTTATGACATTTTATGCCATACTATACTATGACGTTTTTATGACGTTTTATGCCATACTATACTATGACGTTTTTATGACATTTTATGCCAAAATATACTATGACGTTTTTATGCCTACTATACGATGACCTTTTTTGACAATTCTTTGCCTTACAATACTATGACGTTTTTATGACATTTTATGCCTTACTATACT
>NW_019504729.1:0-913 GCF_002814215.2 Seriola lalandi dorsalis
CATAAAATGTCATAGCATTGTAAGGCATAGTATAGTATGGCATAAAAAGTCATAAAAACGTCAGAATATAGTAAGTCATAAACACGTCATAGTCTAGGACGGCATAAAAACGTCAAAAAACATCATTGTATACTGAGGCATAAAAAGTCATAAAAACGTCATAGCATTGTAAGGCATAAAAACATAAAAAAAACTTCATAGTATTGTAAGCCATAAAAACGTCATAAAATGTCATAGCATTGTAAGGCATAGTATAGTAAGGCTTAAAAATGTCAAAAAAAAGGCATAGTGTAATAAGGCATAAAAATGTCAAAAAACGGCATAGTACAATAAGGCGTAAAAACATCATAAAATGTCATAGTATTGTAAGGCATAGTATAGCAAGGCGTAAAAATGTAAAAAAAATGGCATAGTGTAATAAGGCATAAAAACATCATAAAATGTAATAGCATTGTAAGGCATAGTATAGTAAGGCTTAAAAATGTCAAAAAAACGGCATAGTGTAATAAGGCATTAAAATGTCAAAAAACTTCATAGTATAATAAGGCATAAAAACGTCATAAAATGTCATAGTATTGTAAGGCATAGTATAGTAAGGCCTAAAAATGTCAAAAAAATGGCATAGTGTAATAAGGCATAAAAATGTCAAAAAATGTCATAGTACATTAAGGCATAAAAACATCATAAAATGTCATAGTATTGTAAGGCATAGTATAGCAAGGCGTAAAAATGTCAAAAATGGCATAGTGTAATAAGGCATAAAAATTTCAAAAAACGTCATAGTATATTAAGGCATAAATACGTCTTAAAAACGTCATAGTATAGTAAGGCATAAAAATGTAAAAAAATGTCATAGTATAGTAAGGCATAAAAATGTCAAAAAACTTCATAGTATAATAAGGCATAAAAACAT
>NW_019504730.1:0-682 GCF_002814215.2 Seriola lalandi dorsalis
TATGGCAAAAAATGTCAAAAATACATCATAGTATTTTAAGGTATAAACGGTCATAAAAACATCATAGTATGATGAGGAATCAACTCACATTGTGTAATAAGGCATAAAAATGCCAAAAAACATCACAGTACAATATGGTATAAAAATCACAAAAAACGTCATAGTATAGTATGACATAAATGTTCAAAAAAACATCATAGTATTTTAAGGCATAAATGGTCATAAAAACATCATAGTATGATAAGGAATAAAAAGCCATAGTATAATAAGCCATAAAAATACCAAAAAACCTCACAGTACAATATGGCATAAAAATGTCAAAAAAGTCATAGTATAGTATGGCAAAAAATGTCAAAAATACATCATAGTATTTTAAGGCATAAACGGTCATAGAAACATCATATTATGATAAGGAATAAAAAGCCATAGTATAATAAGCCATAAAAATGCCAAAAAACCTCACAGAACAATATGGTATGAAAATGTCAAAAAACGCCATAGTATACTTTGGCAAAAAATGTCAAAAATACAACATAGTATTTTAAGGCATAAACGGTCATAGAAACATCATATTATGATAAGGAATAAAAAGCCATAGTATAATAAGCCATAAAAATGCCAAAAAACCTCACAGAACAATATGGTATAAAAATGTCAAAAAACGTCATAGTATACTATGGCA
>NW_019504731.1:0-1125 GCF_002814215.2 Seriola lalandi dorsalis
CATAAAAAGTTTAAAAACATCATAGTATAGTTAGGCATAAAAATGACATAGTATAGTAAGGAATAAAAATTTTAAAAAACGTCATAGTATAGTAAGGCATAAAAAGTTTAAAAAACGTCATAGTATAGTAAGACATGAAAAGTCATAAAAACATCAACATATAGCAGGGCATAAAAAGTCATAAAAACGACATAGTATAGTAAGGGATAAAAAGTCATAAAAACGACATAATATAGTAAGGGATAAAAAGTCATAAAACGTCATAGTATAGCAAGACATAAAAAGTTTAAAAAACATCATAGTACAGTAAGGCATAAAAACTCATAAAACGTCATAGTATAGTAAGGCGTAAAAAGCTTAAAAAACATCATAGTATAGTAAGGCATAAAAATGACAGTACAGTAAGAAATACATTTTTTTTTAAATGTTATTGTGGTGTAAGGCATAAAAAGTCATAAAATCCTCATAGTATAGTAAGGCATAAAAAGTTTAAAAAACGTCATAGTATAGTAAGGCATAAAAAGTCATAAAATGTCATAGTATAGTAATGCATAAAAAGTCATAAAAAACGACATAGTATAGTAAGAAATAAAAATTAAAAAACAAATGTCAGTTTTAAAAACGCCATAGTATAGTAAGGTACAAAAAGTCATAAAACATCATAGTACAGTAAGGCATAAAAAGTCATAAAACGTCACAGTATAGTAAGGCATAAAAAGTTTTAAAAACGCCATAGTATAGTAAGGCACAAAAAGTCATAAAACATCATAGTACAGTAAGGCATAAAAACTCATAAAACGTCATAGTATAGTAAGGCGTAAAAAGCTTAAAAAACATCATAGTGTAGTAAGGCATAAAAATGACAGTACATTAAGAAATAAAAATTTTTTTTAAATGTTATTGTATAGTAAGGCATAAAAAGTCATAAAATCATCATAGTATAGTAAGGCATAAAAAGTTTAAAAAACGTCATAGTATGGCAAGGCATAAAAAGTCATAAAATGTCATAGTATAGTAAGGCATAAAAAGTCATAAAAAACGACATAGTATAGTAAGAAATAAAAATTAAAAACAAATGTTATTGTATAGTAAGGCATAAAAAGTCATAAAAACATCATAGTATAG
>NW_019504732.1:0-755 GCF_002814215.2 Seriola lalandi dorsalis
GCATAAAAAGTAATAAAAACGAAATAGTATATTAAGTCAGAAAAACAACATAGTATAGTAAGGCATAAAAAGTCATAAAAACGACAGTATAGTAAGGCATAAATAGTCATAGTATAGTAAGGCATAAAAAGGCATAAAAAGTCATAGTATAGTAAGGCATAAAAAGTCATAGTATTGTAAGGCATAAAAGGTCATAAAAACGACATAGTATAGTAAGGCATAATAAGTCATAGTATAGTAAGGCATAAAAGGTCATAGTATAGTAAGGCATAAAAAGTCAGAAAAACAACATAGTATAGTAAGTCATAAAAAGTCATACTATAGTAAGGCATAAAAAGTCATACTATAGTAAGGCATAAAAGGTCATAGTATAGTAAGGCATAAAAAGTCAGAAAAATAACATAGTATAGTAAGGCATAAAAAGTCATACTATAGTAAGGCATAAAAAGTCATACTATAGTAAAGCATAAAAAGTAATAAAAACGAAATAGTATATTAAGTCAGAAAAACAACATAGTATAGTAAGGCATAAAAAGTCATAAAAACGACAGTATAGTAAGGCATAAATAGTCATAGTATAGTAAGGCATAAAAAGGCATAAAAAGTCATAGTATAGTAAGGCATAAAAAGTCATAGTATTGTAAGGCATAAAAAGGCATAAAAAGTCATAGTATAGTAAGGCATAAAAAGTCATAGTATTGTAAGGCATAAAAAGTCATAAAAACGACATAGTATAGTAAGGCATAATAAGTCAT
>NW_019504733.1:0-1178 GCF_002814215.2 Seriola lalandi dorsalis
CAACACTACACGATGACATTTTTTGACATTTTTATGCCTTACTATACTATGTCATGTCATGCCTTACCATACTGTGCCTTTTTATGACCTTTTATGCCTTAATATACTATGATGTTATTTTGACATTTTATGCCATACTATACTATGACATTTTTTGACATTTTTATGCGACACTACACTATGACATTTTTATGCCTTACTATACTATGTCATGTCATGCCTTACCATACTCTGATGTTTTTATGACCTTTTATGCCTTAATATACGATGATGTTATTTTGACATTTTATGCCATACTATACTATGACGTTTTTTGACATTTTAATAACATACTAAACTACGACGTTTTTTGCCATTTTTATGCCTTATTATACTAAATCATTTTGTGCCTTACCATACTATGACGTTTTTATGACCTTTTATGCCTTAATATACTATGACGTTTTCTGACATTTTAATGACATACTAAACTATGACGTTTTTTTCCATTTTTATGCCTTATTATACTACATCATTTTGTGCCTTACCATACTATGACATTTTTATGACCTTTTATGCTTTAATATACTATGATGTTATTTTGACGTTTTATGCCATACTATACTATGATGGTTTTTTTTTTACATTTTTATGCGACACTACGAAATTTTTTGACATTTTTATGCCTTACTATACTTTGTCATGTCATGCCTTAATAAACTATGATGTTATTTTGACATTTTATGCCATACTATACTATGACGTTTTTTGACATTTTAATAACATACTAAACTACGACGTTTTTTGCCATTTTTATGCCTTATTATACTACATCATTTTGTGCCTTACCATACTATGACGTTTTTATGACCTTTTATGCCTTAATATACTATGATGTTATTTTGACATTTTATGCCATACTATACTATGATGTTTTTTTTTTAATTTTTATGCGACACTACGACATTTTTTGACATTTTTATGCCTTACTATACTATGTCATGTCATGCCTTACCATACTATGACATTTTTATGACCTTTTATGCCTTAATATACTATGATGTTATTTTGACATTTTATGCCATACTATACTATGATGTTTTTTTTTTACATTTTTATGCGACACTACGACATTTTTTGGCATTTTTATGCCTTATTATACTACATCATTTTGTGCCTTACCATACTATGACGTTTTA
>NW_019504734.1:0-519 GCF_002814215.2 Seriola lalandi dorsalis
GTATATATCTAAATATATATTTACATATGTATATAAATATATAGATAGATATGTGTGTATAGACTGATAGATAATCAGTCATTCAGTCTGGATCCAACAGTTGGTAAAACAACAGGCAGACAGAGAGACACCTGACTTAGTCATCTGGACTGGATGTGGAGGGGAATCTGGAGACATCTGGAGACATCTGACCACTAGACACTCCTGATGCAGAATCATTATAAAAATATAGATCAAAAGTAAAAAAAAAAAAAAGAAAGAAAATATATATATATATGCGTGTGTGTGTGTGTTGTAGTGTAATAATACACTGCTAGATGAGCACAGTCTGGTTAATAAGTCAATTAGTAGGTATTCTGCTTGTCATGAGTCTCAAACTAAATATTTTTTAAAAGAAAGTTGAATGTGTGACCATCAATAAGACTATTGCACCAATGCACACATGTACCTCTGAAATAACTTAAGCAATACATATCAATATCAACAGTTGTACAGTAAAGCTAAAGATGCCAACTCCAG
>NW_019504737.1:0-753 GCF_002814215.2 Seriola lalandi dorsalis
GAGTAACATATGTCAGCCCCAGCCTTCTGAGTCGCTCCCTTCCGAAGGGTCATCTCTCATATGCTGAGGTGCCACACCATTAAGACTAGTGTGAATGTCGCAACGGAAAAGTTTGTCCAAAGTCCACAAGTTTGGTGTCTACGGACTCGGCTCGTCACGCTGAGTAACATATGTCAGCTAGAGCCTTCTGTGTAGCTCCCTTCATAGGGCCGCCATGGGTAGTGTCTCATATGCTGCCGTGGCGCACCATTAAATTCTGTGTTGTAATCTCAAAAAAAAAATTTTGTCGAAAGTCCACACGTTTGGTGTCTACGGACTCGGCTCGTCACGCTGAGTAATATATGTCAGCCCCAGCCTTCTGAGTCGCTCTTTTCCGAAGAGCCGCCGTGGGTAATCTCTCATATAATTTTTCGTCTTTTTGCCTTTAATGGACAGTACAGTAGGGAGACAGGAAATGGGGAGGCAGAGAGAAGGGGAATGACACGCAGGAAAGGGTCAAATGGTAAATTGGGGGCCAGCTGCAGCGAGGATTACAGCCTCTATATATGAGGCGCCTGTGTAATCCACTGTGCTTTGCGCTGCCACTACACTGAATTTGTGCCTTAGTATGCTATGACTTCATATGCCTTACTATGCTATGTCGTTACTCTGCCTTACTATACTTTTACCTTGGATGGTTTACTTTAATATGACATTAATATGAGTTTTTATGCCTTACTATACTATAATGTTTTATGTCTCACTATACTATAT
>NW_019504738.1:0-1043 GCF_002814215.2 Seriola lalandi dorsalis
CTCCCTATGCGTTACCTTTTATGTTTTAATTTACTATCAAGTTTTTATGCCTTCCTATACTAAGTCGTTTTTTCAATTTTTTTGGCCATAGTATAGTATGTCGTTTTTTTCACTTTCTAGGCCTTACTATCCTATGACGTTTTTTCTCTTTTTATGCCATAGTATAGTGTGTCGTTTCTTTCCACTTTTTAAGATTTGTCATTTTTATCAATTTTTATGCCTTACTATCCTATGACGTTTTTTCTCTTTTTATGCCACAGTATAGTGTGTCGTTTCTTTCCACTTTTTAAGATTTGTCATTTTTTTTCACTTTTTATGCCCTACTATACTATGACGTTTTTTCTCTTTTTATGCCATAGTATACTGTGTTGTTTTTTCACTTTTTTGAGATACTATACTACGTTAGCTTTGGTCACTGTCACAATGGTGCAGTGGTTAGAGCCATTGACACACAGTCTGGAGGTCATAGGTTCAAGCCCTGCCTGTGGCCATTCTCTATTGATTTAGCATATTCTCCCTATGCATTACCTTTTATGTTTTAATTTACTATCAAGTTTTTATGCCTTCCTGTACTAAGTCGTTTTTTCACTTTTTTGGCCATAGTATAGTATGTCATTTCTTTTTGCTTTTTTTGCCACAGTATAGTGTGTCATTTTCTTCACTTTTGAGGCCTTACTATACTATGATGTTTTTTCACTTTTTTTGTCATTTTTTTCACTTTTTATGCCAGATAATATTATGTTAGCTTTTCTTTCAGTGTAACAACGGTGCAGTGGTTAGGACTTCCGTCCCACAGTCTGGAGGTCATGGGTTCAAACCCTGCCTGGGCCATTCTCTATTGATTTAGCATATTCTCCCTATGCGTTACCTTTTATGTTTTAATTTACTATCAAGTTTTTATGCCTTCCTATACTAAGTCGTTTTTTTCACTTTTTTTGGCCATAGTATAGTATGTCGTTTTTTTCACTTTCTAGGCCTTACTATACTATGACGTTTTTTCTCTTTTTATGCCATTGTATAGTGTGTCGTTTCTTTCCACTTTT
>NW_019504739.1:0-631 GCF_002814215.2 Seriola lalandi dorsalis
ATCATTCTATGATGTTTTTATGACCATTTATGCCTTAAAATACTATGATGTTTTTTTGATATTTTTTGCCATACTATACTATGTCTTTTTCTGACATTTTAATGCCATATTGTACTGTGATGTGTTTTGGCATTTTTATGCCTTACTATACTATGTCGTTTTATTCCTCAACATAATATGATGCTTTTATGACTGTTTATGCCTTAAAATACTATGATGTTTTTTTTTATATTTTTTGCCATACTATACTATGACTTTTTTTGAAATTTTTATGCCATATTGTACTGTGAAGTTTTTTGGCATTTTTATAGCTTACTATACTATGTGAGTTGATTCCTTATCATTCTATGATTTTTTTATGACCATTTATGCCTTAAAATACTATGATGTATTTTTGACATTTTTCGCCATACTATACTATGTCTTTTTCTGACATTTTAATGCCATATTGTACTGTGATATTTTTTGGCATTTTTATGCTTTACTATGCTATATCGTTTTATTCCTCAACATACTATGATGATTTTATGACCGTTTATGCCTTAAAATACTATGATGTTTTTTTGATATTTTTTGCCATAGTATTCTATGACTTCTTTTGACATTTTTATGCCATATTGTACTGTGATGT
>NW_019504740.1:0-630 GCF_002814215.2 Seriola lalandi dorsalis
GCATAAAATGTCAAAAAAACATCATATTATATTATGATATAAAAGGCTGTATAAACATCATAGTAAGGCAAGGTATAAGACAGAATAATATAATTAGGCATAAAAATGCCAAAAAACGTCAAAGTATACTATGGCAGAAAAAGGCCAAAAAACGTCATAGTATAGTATGGCATAAAACGTCAAAAAAACATCATAGTATATTAAGGCATAAAAGGTCATAAAAACCTCATAGTATGGTTAGGCATGAGACGAAATGATATAACTAGGCATAAAAATGCCAAAAAATATCAAAGTATACTATGGCATAAAACGTCAAAAAAACATCATAGTATATTAAGGTATAAAAGCTCATAAAAACCTCATAGTATGGTTAGGCATGAGACGAAATGATATAATTAGGCATAAAAATGCCAAAAAACGTCAAAGTATACTATGGCAGAAAAATGTCAAAAAACATCATAGTATTCTATGGCATAAAACGTTAAAAAAACATCATAGTATATTAAGGCATAAAAGGTCATAAAAACCTCATAGTATGGTCAGGCATGAAACGAAAGGATATAATTAGGCATAAAAATGCCAAAAAACTTCAAAGTATACCATGGAAGAAAAAAGCTAAAAATCGTCATA
>NW_019504741.1:0-923 GCF_002814215.2 Seriola lalandi dorsalis
TCATAGTATAGTAAGGCATAAAAAAACATCAAAAAACGTCATTGTATAGTAAGGCATGAAAATACCTAAAAACATCATAGTATAGTAAGGCATAAAAATGCCAAAAAACATGATAGTACATTAAAGCATGAAAAATCAAAAAATGTCATTGTATAGTAAGGCATGAAAATACCAAAAAACATCATAGTATAGTAAGGCATAAAAACATCAAAAAAACGTCATTGTATGGTAAGGCATGAAAATACCAAAAAACATCATAGTATAGTATGGCATAAAACATCAAAAAATGTCATAGTATAGTAAGGCATAAAAATGTCATAAAACATCATTGTATAGTAAGGCATGAAAATACCAAAGTATAGTAAGGCATAAAACATCAAAAAACGTCATTGTATAGTAAGACATAAAAATATCAAAAAACATCACAGTATAGTAAGGCATAAAACATCAAAAAATGTCATAGTATAGTAAGGCATAAAATGTCATAAAACATCATAGTATAGTAAGGCATAAAAACATCACAGTATAGCAAGGCATAAAAATATAAAAAAACATCATAGTATAGTAAGGCATAAAAATGTCAAAAAATATCATAGTATAGTAAGGCATAAAAATATCATAAAGCATCATTGTATAGTAAGGCATGAAAATACCAAAAAACATCATAGTATAGTAAGGCATGAAAATACCAAAAAACATCATAGTATAGTAAGGCATAAAAACATCACAGTACAGTAAGGCATAACACATCAAAAAACGTCATAGTATAGTAAGGCATAAAACATCAAAAAATGTCATAGTATAGTAAGGCATAAAAATGTCAAAAAACATCATGGTATAGTAAGGCATAAAAATAAAAAAGTATAGTAAGGCATAAAACATCAAAAAACGTCATTGTATAGTAAGACATAAAAATATCAAAA
>NW_019504742.1:0-448 GCF_002814215.2 Seriola lalandi dorsalis
ACTTCAAAATACTTCATAATATAGTAAGTTACAAAACCAAATAGTATACTAAGGCGTTAAAAGTAAAAAAAAACAGATAGTATAGTATGGCAAAAAATGTGAAAAAATGACACTGTATAATAAGTCATAAAAACTTCAAAATACTTCATAATATAGTAAGTTACAAAGATGTAATAGTATACTAAGGCGTTAAAAGTAAAAAAAACAGATAGTATAGTATGGCAAAAAATGTGAAAAAATGACTCAGTGTAATAAGGCATAAAAACTTCAAAATACTTCATAATATAGTAAGTTACAAAGATTTAATAGTATACTAAGGCGTAACAAGTCAAAAAAACACATAGTATAGTATGGCCAAAATTGTGAAAAAACGACATAGTATAGTATGGCAAAAAATGTGAAAAAATGTCTCAGTATAATAAGGCATAAAAACTTCAAAATACTTCAT
>NW_019504743.1:0-903 GCF_002814215.2 Seriola lalandi dorsalis
CGTTTTATGCCTTAATATCTGATGATGTTTTTTGACGTTTTCATGGCTTACTATACTATGACGTTTTTTTTTTCACGTTTTTATGGCTTTCTATACTATGATGTTTTATGGCTTATTATACTATGACTTTTAATGCCTTACTATACTATGATATTTTTGGATGGTTTTTTTTACACTTTTTTGTGTTTTTTATGCCTCATTATTCAGTGATGTTTTATGCCTTACTATACCATGACATTTTTTGGCATTTTTATGCCTTACTAAACTATGGCGTTTTTTGATGTTTTTTGACGTTTTTATGCCTTACTATACTATGATTTTTTGTGCCTTATTATACTATGAAGTTTTATGCCTTAATATCTGATGACGTTTTCTGACGTTTTCATGGCTTACTATACTATGACGTTTTTTGACGTTTTTATGCCTTATTATACTCTGACGTTTTATACCTTATTACAGTATGACTTTTTATGCCTTACTATACTATGACGTTTTTTGACATTTTTATGCCTTACTATACTATGACGTTTTTTGATGATTTTATGCCTTACTACACTATGACGTTTTTTGACGTTTTCATGCCTTATTATACAATGGCGTTTTTTGAAATTTTTATGCCTTATTATACTCTGACGTTTTTTGACGTTTTTATGCCTTACTATACTATGACGTTTTTTGATGTTTTTATGCCCTACTATACTATGATGGTTTTTTTTTTACGTTTTTTGACGTTTTTATACCTTACTATACTATGGTATTTTATGCCTTATTATACTATGACGTTTTATGCCTTAACATCCCATAACGTTCTTTGACGTTTTTATGCCTTACTATACTATGACGTTTTTTGATGTTTTTATGCCTTACTATGCTATGACGTTTTATGCCTTAATATCTGATGAC
>NW_019504744.1:0-910 GCF_002814215.2 Seriola lalandi dorsalis
ACATTTTTTGACATTTTATGCCTTACTATACTATAACGTTTTATGCCCTACTATACTATGACGTTTTTTGACAATTTTATGCCTATGACGTTTTTTGACATTTTTATGCCTTATTATAGTATGACGTTTTTTGGCGTTTTTATTCCTTACTATACTATGACATTTTATGCAATATTATAGTATGACGTTTTTTGACATTTTTATGTCTTATTATACTATGACTTTTTATGAAATATTATAGTATGACGATTTTTGGCGTTTTTATGCCTTATTATACTATGACGTTTTATGTCTTATTATACTATGACATTTTTTGACATTTTATGCCTTATTATAGTATGACGTTTTTTGACATTTTTATGTCTTATTATACTATGACATTTTTTGACATTTTATGCCTTATTATAGTATGACGTTTTCTGACATTTTATGCCTTACTATACTATGACATTTTATGAAATATTATGTATGACGTTTTTTGACATTTTTATGTCTTATTATACTATGACTTTTTATGAAATATTATAGTATGACGATTTTTGGCGTTTTTATGCCTTACTATCCTATGACGTTTTTTGACATTTTATGCCTATGACGTTTTTTGACATTTTTATGCCATACTATACTATGACGTTTTATGTCTTATTATACTATGACGTTTTCTGACATTTTTATGCCTTACTATACTATGACGTTTTATGTCTTATTATGCTATGACATTTTTTGACATTTTATGCCTTACTATACTATGACGATTTTTGGCGTTTTTATGCCTTACTATCCTATGACGTTTTTTGAAATTTTATGCCTATGACGTTTTTTGACATTTTTATGCCATTTTATGTCTTATTATACTATGACGTTTTTTGACATTTTTATGCCATACTATACTATGACGTTTTATGTCTTA
>NW_019504745.1:0-854 GCF_002814215.2 Seriola lalandi dorsalis
TTTTATGCCTTACTATACTATGACATTCTTATGACTTTTTATGCCTTACTATACTATGACTTTTCATGCCTTACTATACTATGACTTTTTATGACTTTCTATACTACGACTTTTTTATAAATTTTTATCCTTTACTATACTATGACTTTTTATGCCATAATATACTATGACATTCTTATGACTTTTTATGCCTTACTATACTATGTCGTTTTTATGACTTTTTATGCCTTACTATACTATGACTTTTTATGCCTTACTATACTATGACATTTTTATGACTTTTTATGCCTTACTATACTATGACTTTTTATGCCTTACTATACTATGACATTCTTATGACTTTTTATGCGTTACTATACTATGATGTTTCTATGACTTTTTATGCCTTACTATACTATGACGTTTTTATGACTTTTTATGCCTTGCTATACTATGATTTTCCAATGCCGTAATATACTATGACATTTTTATGAATTTTTATGCCTTGCTATACTATGATTTTCCATGCCGTAATATACTATGACATTTTTATGAATTTTTATCCCTTACTATACTATGTCTTTTTTATGACTTTTTACGCCTTACTATACTATGTTGTTTTGATGACTTTCTATGCCTTACTATACTATGACTTTTTATGACTTTTTATGCCTTACTATACTATGTCGTTTTTATGACTTTTTATGCCTTACTATACTATGACTTTGTATGCCTTACTATACTATGACATTCTTATGACTTTTTATGCGTTACTATACTATGTCGTTTTTATGACTTTCTATGCCTTACTATACTATGACTTTTTATGCCTTACTATACTATGATGTTTTTATGACTTTTTAAGCCTTACTATA
>NW_019504746.1:0-835 GCF_002814215.2 Seriola lalandi dorsalis
ATAGTATGGCAAAAAATATCAAAAATACATCATAGTATTTTAAGGCATAAACGGTCATAAAAGCATCATATTATGTTGAGGAATAAAACGACATAGTATAGTAAGGCATAAAAATGCCAAAACACATCACAGTACAATATGGCAAAAAATGTCAAAAATACATCATAGTATTTTAAGGCATAAACGGTCATAAAAACATCATAGAATGGTAAGGAATCAACTCACATAGTATAGTAAGCTATAAAAATACCAAAAGACTTCACAGTACAATATGGCATTAAAATGTCAAAAAACGTCATAGTATAGTATGGCAAAAAATGTCAAAAATACATCATAGTATTTTAAGGCATAAACGGTCATAAAAGCATCATATTATGTTGAGGAATAAAACGACATAGTATAGTAAGGCATAAAAATGCCAAAACACCTCACAGTACAATATGGCATTAAAATGTCAAAAAACGACATAGTATAGTATGGCAAAAAATGTCAAAAATACATCATAGTATTTTAAGGCATAAGCGGTCATAAAAACATCATAGAATGGTAAGGAATCAACTCACATAGTATAGTAAGGCATAAAAATGCCAAAACACCTCACAGTACAATATGGCATTAAAATGTCAAAAAACGACATAGTATAGTATGGCAAAAAATGTCAAAAATACATCATAGTATTTTAAGGCATAAACGGTCATAAAAACATCATAGAATGGTAAGGAATCAACTCACATAGTATAGTAAGCTATAAAAATACCAAAAAACTTCACAGTACAATATGGCATTAAAATGTCAAAAAAAGTCATAGTATTTTAAGGCATAAACGGTCATAAAA
>NW_019504747.1:0-1409 GCF_002814215.2 Seriola lalandi dorsalis
GAGGTGTTATTGGAGAATTTCATAAATGTTTATTATCTCCTCACATAGTATTTACACTTATTTTAAATGTAAAGTTACTCACCGTGCTGCAGGTCAAGGAAGCAAAGAAAGGCTATAACAGTTCATCAACTGAATACATAAATATGAAATTTAACCACTACTGAATACTTAATGATGAAATTTAAATACCACTGAATTTATGGCATAGTAGTATTTCACTTTGAAATCTGTCTGACTTCATGTGGTTTGAAGTCCCTGTTTTGAAAGTTTGAGAAGGTGCATTCAAGTTATACAGTTTCAAAAACTCTTTAAGGTTCCCCAAATCAGATAATTCAAGCATCTATAATTTAAAAAAATCAATTTCAGTTTCTCAAATTCATTTCTTAAAAAAAAAAAATCAAATGAGGTCAGACAGTCAGGTTACTTAAAATAGATTACTTACATTGAAACAGCAGAATTCAAGATGAAAAAGTCAGACCTAACAGCTGACTACTGAGGATAATCAATTGAGACTGAAGGAATCAATCAGATCACTTTCCTGTCAGGTTATATCTATGTCAGTCACATCATCCAAGAAAGAAAAAGGTCACTGGAAACATATGTTTTGGAGTTTGTGAATGTGCACACTAGTTATTTGAATTTGAACCAAGGGCATAGGTTTGGTCTCAACATTGGTAGGGATGCAACTACACCACCACCCCTCCAAAACGAAGAGATTGACTTTTTAATGCAATCAACCAAAGGGTTTATTAACATATAAGATTGCAATTTACATTCAAGATGTCCATATGCAAATGTAATATATGTACATGTATTGAATTTCCACATATGAAATATATGTAGATATGAACCAAAATCATATATGTATTTAAAATAGCCTATAGTATGATAAGTCATGAAAAAGTCATAGTATAGTAAGGCATAGTATAGTATAGTAAGACATAAAAATATCATAGAATAGTAAGTCATAAAAAAGTCATATTTTAGTAAGGCATAAAATATCATAAAAACGTCATAGTATAGTAAGGCATAAAAATGTCAAAAGAAGTCATAGTATACTAAGGCATAAAAAGTAATAAAAACGTCATAGTAAAGTAGGGCATAAAAAGTCGTACTATAGTAAGGCATAAAAACATCAAAAAACGTCATAATATATATATATATATAATATATAAGGCATAAGAAGTCATAAAAGCGTCATAGTATAGTAAGGCATTAAAAGTCATAGTATAGTAAGGCATAAAAACATCAAAAAAATCATACTATAGTAAGGCATAAAAAGTCATAGTATAGTAAGACATAAAAACATCACAGTATGGTAAGGCATAAAACGTCATAGTAAAGTAAGGCATAAAAAGTCATGCTATAGTAAGGCCTAAAAAGTCATAACAACGTCATCGTATACTAAG
>NW_019504748.1:0-976 GCF_002814215.2 Seriola lalandi dorsalis
TTGACATTTTATGCCATACTATACTATGTCGTTTTTTGTCATTTTTCTGCCATACTATAATAAGATCTTTTTTGGCATTTTTATGGCTAATTATATTATTTCGTCTCATGCCTGACCATACTATGACGTTTTTATGACCTTTTATGCCTTAATAAACTATGATGTATTTTTGTCATTTTTCTGCCATACTATACTATGTCATTTTTTGTCATGTTTCTGCCATACTATACTTAGATCTTCTTTGGCATTTTTATGTTTAATTACATAATTTCGTCTCATGCCTTTACATACTATGACTTTCTTTTGTCGTTTTATGCTCTAATATGCTTTGATGTATTTTTGAAATTTTATGCCATAATATACTATGTCGTTTTTTGTCATTTTTCTGCCATACTATAATAAGATCTTTTTGGGCATTTTTATGGCTAATTATATTATTTCGTCTCATGCCTGACCATACTATGATGTTTTTATGACATTTCATGCCTTAATATACTATGTCGTTTTTTGTCATTTTTCTGCCATACTATAATAAGATCTTTTTGGGCATTTTTCTGCCAAATTATATAATTTCGTCTCATGCCTTGACATACTATGACTTTCTTTTGTCGTTTTATGTTCTAATATGCTTTGATGTATTTTTGAAATTTTATGCCATAATATACTATGTCGTTTTTTGTCATTTTTCTGCCATACTATAATAAGATCTTTTTTGGCATTTTTATGGCTAATAATATTATTTCGTCTCATGCCTGACCATACTATGACGTTTTTATGACCTTTTATGCCTTAATAAACTATGATGTATTTTTGACATTTTATGCCATACTATACTATGTCGTTTTTTGTCATTTTTCTGCCATACTATAATAAGATCTTTTTGGGCATTTTTCTGCCTAATTATATTATTTAGTCTCATGCCTGACCATACTATGATGTTTTTATGACATTTCATGCCTTAATAAACTATGATGTA
>NW_019504749.1:0-1413 GCF_002814215.2 Seriola lalandi dorsalis
GTAAGGCATAAAAAGCTATAAAAACATCATAGTATAGTATGGCATAAAAAATCAGAGTATAGTGATGCATAAAAAGTCACAAAAAAGATATAATCTATTAAGCCATAAAAAGTCATAGAATAGTAAGGCATAAAAATTCATAGTATAGTAAGGCATAAAAAGTCATAAAAACGACATAGTATTGCAAGGCATAAAAAGTCATAAAAACGACATAATATATTAAGGCATAAAAAGTCAAAGTATAGTAAGGCATAAAAAGTCATAAAAACGTGATAGTATAGTAAGGCATAAAAAGTCATAAAAACGTCATAGTATAGTAAGGTATAAAAAGTCACAGTATAGTAAGGCATAAATAGTCATAAAAATGTCATAGTATACTAAGGCATAAAAAGTCATAAAAACGTCATAGTATTGTAAGGCATAAAAAGTCATAAAAACGACATAGTATAGTAAGGTATAAAAACGACATAGTATAGTGAGTCATAAAAAGTTACAAAAACGTCATAGTATATAAATCATAAATAGTCATAAAAATGTCATAGTATAGTAAGGCATAAAAAGTCATAAAAACGACATAGTATAGTAAGGCATAAAAAGTCATAAAAACGACATAATATATTAAGGCATAAAAAGTCAAAGTATAGTAAGGCATAAAAAGTCATAAAAACGTGATAGTATAGTAAGGCATAAAAAGTCATAAAAACGTCATAGTATAGTAAGGTATAAAAAGTCACAGTATAGTAAGGCATAAATAGTCATAAAAATGTCATAGTATAGTAAGGCATAAAAAGTCATAAAAACGTCATAGTATAGTAAGGCATAAAAAGACATAAAAACGTCATAGTATAGTAAGGCATAAAAAGTCTTAAAAACATCATAGTATAGTAAGGTATAAAAAGTCATAGTATAGTAAGGCATAAAAAGTCAAAAAAATGTCATACTATAGTAAGGCATAAAAAGTCTTAAAAAAATCATAGTATAGTAAGGCATAAAAAGTCACAAAAATGACAGTATAGTAAGGTATAAAAAGTCATAGTATAGTAAAGCATAAAAAGTCATAAAAACGACATAGTATAGTAAGGCACAAAAAGTCATAAAACCGTCAGAATATAGTAAGGCACAAAAAGTCATAGTATAGTAAGCCATAAAAAGTCAGTGTACTAAGGTATAAAAACTTCCTAGAATAAAGCATGAAAAGTCATAAAAACATCATTGTATAGTAAGGAATAAAAAATCATAAAAAGTCATAGTATAGTAAGGCATTAAAACTTCCTAGAATAATAAGGCATAAAAAGTCATAAAAACGACATAGTATAACAAGGCATAAAAAGTCATAAAAAGTCAAAACATATTTAGGTATAAAAAGTCATAGTATTGTAAGGCATAAAAAAATCATAAAAACGTCATAGTATA
>NW_019504750.1:0-1452 GCF_002814215.2 Seriola lalandi dorsalis
AAAACGTCATAAAAACGTCATAGTATAGTAAGGCACAAAAACTTCATAGTATAGTAAGGCATAAAATCTAAAAAAAATGTCATAGTATAGTAAGGCATAAAATGTCAAAAAAATGTTCATATTATAGTGAGGCATAAAATGTCATAGTATAGTAAGGCATAAAATGTCATAAAAACGTCATAGTATAGTAGGACATAACATTTCATAAAGATGTCATAGTATAGTAAGGCACAAAAACTTCGTGGTATAGTAAGGCATAAAATGTCATAAAAACGTCATAGTATAGTAAGGCATAAAATGTCATAAAAACGTCATCGTATAGTAAGGCATAAAATTTCATAAAGATGTCATAGTATAGTGAGGCATAAACGTCATAGTATAGTAAGGCATAAAATTTCATAAGGATGTCATAGTATAGTAAGGCACAAAAACTTCATAGTATAGTAAGGCATAAAATCTAAAAAAAAGGTCATAGTATAGTAAGGCATAAAACGTCATAAAAACGTCATAGTATAGTAAGGCACAAAAATTACATAGTATAGTAAGGCATAAAATCTAAAAAAAAGGTCATAGTATAGTAAGGCATAAAATGTCATGAAAATGTCCTAGTATAGTAAGGCATATAAATGTCATAAAAATGTCATAGTATAGTAAGGCATAAAATGTCAAAAAAATGTTCATATTATAGTGAGGCATAAAATGTCATAGTATAGTAAGGCATAAAATGTCATAAAAACGTCATAGTATAGTAGGACATAACATTTCATAAAGATGTCATAGTATAGTAAGGCACAAAAACTTCGTGGTATAGTAAGGCATAAAATGTCATAAAAACGTCATAGTATAGTAAGGCATAAAATGTCATAAAAATGTCATTGTATAGTGAGGCATAAAAACGTCATAGTATAGTAAGGCATAAAATGTCAAAAAAATGTCATAGTATAGTGAGGCATAAAACGTCATAGTATTGTAAGGCATAAAATGTCATAAAAACGTCATGGTATATTAAGGCATAAAATGTCAAAAAAATGTCATAGTATAGTGAGGCATAAAACTTCACAGTATAGTAAGGCATAAAATTTCATAAAGATGTCATAGTATAGTAAGGCACAAAAACTTCATAGTATAGTAAGACATAAAATCTAAAAAAAAGGTCATAGTATAGTAAGGCATAAAATGTCATGAAAATGTCCTAGTATAGTAAGGCATATAAATGTCAGGAAAATGTCAAAGTATAGTAAGGCATAAAATGTCTAAAAAATGTTGATATTATAGTGTGGCATAAAATGTCATAGTATAGTAAGGCATAAAATGTCATAAAAACGTCATAATATAGTAAGACATAACATTTCATAGAGATGTCATAGTATAGTAACGACAAAAATGTCATAGTATAGTAAGGCATAAAATGTCATAAAAATGTCATAGTATAGTAAGGCATAAAATGTCATA
>NW_019504751.1:0-740 GCF_002814215.2 Seriola lalandi dorsalis
CTCATAAAATGTCATAAATATGTCATAGTATAGCAAAGCATAAAAACTTGATTAAACGTCATATTATAGTAAGGAATAAAAATATCATAGTATGGTGAGGCATAAAATGTCATAAAAATGTCATAGTATAGTATGTCATAAAATGTCAAAAAAACGTCATAGTATAGTAAGGCATAAAATGTCATAAAAATGTCATAGTATAGTATGGCATAAAAACGTCAAAAAACGTCACAGTATAGTAAGGCATAAAATGTCATAAATATGTCATAGTATGGTAAGGCATAAAATGTCATAAAAACGTGATACTATGGTAAGGCATGAAAACGTCAAAAAAACGTCATAGTATAGTAAGGCATAAAATGTCATAAAAACGTCATAGTATAGTATGTCATAAAATGTCAAAAAAACGTCATAGTATAGTAAGGCATAAAATGTCATAAAAATGTCATAGTATAGTATGGCATAAAAACGTCAAAAAACGTCACAGTATAGTAAGGCATGAAATGTCAAAAAACGTCATACTATTGTAAGGCATAAAAACGACAAAAAACATCACAGCATAGTAAGGCATAAAATGTCATAAATATGTCATAGTATAGTAAGGCATAAAAACGTCAAAAAACATTATAGTATAGTAAGGCATAAAATGTCAAAAAACGTCATAGTATAGTAAGGCATAAAATGTCATAAAAACGTCATAGTATAGTAAGGCATAAAATGTCATAAAAACGTCATAGTAT
>NW_019504752.1:0-736 GCF_002814215.2 Seriola lalandi dorsalis
GTAATAAAAAACGTCATAGTATAGTAAGGCATAAAAAGTAAAAAAAACATCATAATATAGAAATGCAAAAAAAGTCATTAAAACGTCATAGTATAGTAAGGCATGAAAAGTCATAGAGTACTGAGGCATAAAAAGTCATAAAAAGATCATAGTATAGTAAGGCATAAAAAGTCATAAAAACACATAATATAGTAAGGCATAAAAGTCATGAAAACATCATAGTATAGTAAGGCATGAAAAGTAATAAAAACATCATAGTATAGTAAGGCATAAAAACATCATAGTATATTAAGGCATAAAAAGTCAAAAAGACATCATAGTATAGTAATGCAAAAAAAGTCATTAAAACGTCATAGTATAGTAAGGCATGAAAAGTCATAGAGTACTGAGGCATAAAAAGTCATAAAAAGATCATAGTATAGTAAGGCATAAAAAGTCATAAAAACACATAATATAGTAAGGCATAAAAGTCATGAAAACGTCATAGTATAGTAAGGCATGAAAAGTAATAAAAAACGTCATAGTATAGTAAGGCATAAAAGTCATGAAAACATCATAGTATAGTAAGGCATGAAAAGTAATAAAAACATCATAGTATAGTAAGGCATAAAAACATCATAGTATATTAAGGCATAAAAAGTCAAAAAGACATCATAGTATAGTAATGCAAAAAAAGTCATTAAAACGTCATAGTATAGTAAGGCATGAAAAGTCATAGAGTACTGAGGCATAAAAA
>NW_019504753.1:0-541 GCF_002814215.2 Seriola lalandi dorsalis
TTTTTTGACATTTTCATGCCTTACTATACTATGACGTTTTATCACATTTTCATGCCTTGACTATGATGTTTTTTGACATTTTCATGCCTTGCTATGCTATGACGTTTTTTGACATTTTTATGGCTTGCTATACTATGATGTTTTTTGACATTTTTATGCCTAACTATACTATGACATTTTTATACCATACTCTACTATGACGTTTTTTGTCGTTTTTATACCTTACTATAGTATGATGTTTTATCACATTTTTATGCCTTACTATAGTATGAAATTTTTATGCAATACTCTACTATGACGTTTTTTGACATTTTTATGCATTACTATACTATGACATTTTTTGATATTTTTATGCCTTGCTATACTATGATGTTTTTTGACATTTTTATGCCTAACTATACTATGACATTTTTTTACATTTTTTTGCCTTACTATACTATGATGTTTTTTGACATTTTTATGCCTTAGTATACTATGACATTTTTTTACATTTTTATGCCTTACTTTAGTATGATGTTTTTTTGACATTTTTATGCCTTGC
>NW_019504754.1:0-600 GCF_002814215.2 Seriola lalandi dorsalis
TAGGAATATCTTGTGTGTATGACCTTTTTATGCCTTGCTAAAATATTACGTTTTTTGACATTTTTTAGCCTTAAGATACTATGATGTCTTTTGACATTTTTTAGCCTCACTATACTATGACATTTTTTGACATTTTTTAGCCTCACTATACTATGACGTTTATACGCCTTACTATACTATGATGATTTTTGACATTTTCTTGCCAACATATACTGTGATGTTTTCTGACTTTTTTTTGCCATACTATACTGTGACGTTTGTTGCCATTTTTTTGACTTACTATACTATGACGTTTATACGCCTTACTATACTATGATGTTTTTTGCCATTTTTTTTGCCTTACTATACTATGACGTTTTTTGACATTTTTTTTGCCATACTATACTGTGACGTTTGTTGCCATTTTTTTGACTTACTATACTATGACGTTTATACGCCTTACTATACTATGATGTTTTTTGCCATTTTTTTTGCCTTACTATACTATGACGTTTTTTGACATTTTATTGCCATACTATACTATGACGTTTTTTGACATTTTTTTTGCCATACTATACTATGACTTTTTTGACATTTTTTTGCCATGCTATACTATGACGT
>NW_019504755.1:0-577 GCF_002814215.2 Seriola lalandi dorsalis
TATACTATGACTTTATGACTTAATATGCTGTGACTTTTTATAATTAATATACTCTGACTTTTTTAACTTTTTTTGCCTTACTATACTATGACATTTTTTTTACCGTACTATACTATGACTTTTTTTCCTTACTATACTATGACTTTTTTTTCCTTACTATACTATGACTTTTCATGCCTAATTATTGTATTACTCTTTATGCCTTACTATACTATGCCATTTTTTTGCCTTACAATATTATCACTTTTTTTTGCCTTACCATACCATGACTTTTCATGCCTTACTATTGTATGAATTTTTATGCCTTACTATACTATGACTTTTTTTTGCCTTACTATACTATGACATTTTTTTTGCCTTACTATACTATGACATTTTTTTTGCCTTACTATACTATGACTTTTTTTCTGCCTTACTATACTATGACTTTTCATGCCTTACCTTTGTATTACTTTTTATGCCTTACTATACTCTGACTTTTCATGCCTTACTATACTATGACATTTTTTTTGCCTTACTATACTATGACTTTATTTTGCCTTACTATACTATGACTTTTCATGCCTTAATATTTTAT
>NW_019504756.1:0-1155 GCF_002814215.2 Seriola lalandi dorsalis
TGTATACATTACTATATTATAACGTTTTCTGATATTTTTATGCCTTAAAACACTATGCCATTTTTTCACTGTTTTTGCCATACTATACTATGTCGTTTTTTCACTTTTTTTGACATACTATAATATGTCATTTTTCTCACTTTATAGGCATTAATATACCATAACATGTGTATACATTACTATATTATAACGTTTTCTGATATTTTTATGCCTTAAAACACTATGATGTTTTTCATGTTTTTGCCATAATACACTATGCCACTTTTTCATTTTTTTGCCATACTATAATGTGTCGTTTTTCTCACTTTATAGGCATTAATATACTATAACATATGTATAACTTAATATATTATGACGTATTTTGATGTTTTTAGGCCTTAATATATTATGCCATTTTTTCACTTTTTTTGCCATACTATACTATGTCGCTTTTTTCACTTATGTGCCAAACTATACTGGGTTGTTTTTCTCACTTTATAGGCATTAATATACTATGACATGTGTATACCTGACCATATTATGTTGTTTTTAATGTCTTTATGCCAAAATGAACTATGCATTTTTTTCACTTTTTTTGCCATACTATACTATGTCGTTTTTTCACTCTTTAGGTTTTAATATACTATGACATCGCCATACATTACCATATTATGACGTTTTCTGATATTTTTATGCCTTAAAACACTATGCCATTTTTTCACTTTTTTTGCCATACTATACTATGTCGTTTTTTCACTTTTTTTGCCATGCTATACTATGTCATTTTTCTCACTTTATAGGCATTAATATACTATGACATCTGTATACATTACTATAATATGACGTTTTCTGATATTTTCATGCCTTAAAACACTATGTCGTTTTTTACACTTTTTTTGCCATACTATAATGTGTCATTTTTCTCACTTTATAGGCATTAATATACTATAACATGTGTATAACTTAATATATTATGAAGTATTTTGATGTTTTTAGGCCTTAATAAACTATGCCATTTTTTCACTTTTTTTGCCATACTATACTATGTTGTTTTTTCACTTTTTTTGCCATACTATATTGTGTCGTTTTTCTCACTTTATAGACATTAATATACTATGACATCTGCACACATTACAATATTATGACGTTTTCTGATATTTTTTGCTTTAAAACACA
>NW_019504757.1:0-1482 GCF_002814215.2 Seriola lalandi dorsalis
GCCCATTGCGGCAGCTCACAGGTTCCCAAAATGTGATTGATTTTTGACAGTATCAGAGCATTGACTACAATTACCTTTCCTTTCAATGTCAAACCCCTACTCTTCCATAAATTTAAAATATTCTGTATTTTCCCTAAAACTTCCCTTCCCTCCCTCCTTACAGCACCTGGTATTCCCAGGCGGTCTCCCATCCAAGTACTAACCAGGCCCGACCCTGCTTGGCTTCCGAGATCGGACGAGATCGGGCGTTTTTTATTATCAAAAAATTATACATTATTTTCCAATACACATTATTTGCATATCAATCATATCCATAACTTTCAACATTCTTTCAACATTATTCAGAGCACACCCAACACATACATATTGTCCCACATTATCCCTCAAAAAAAAACAACAAAAACAAATAAAAAAACAAAAAAAAAACATAATACACAAATAAATAAATACAAAAATAAATAAATAATTAAATAAACCTTTTGCTTTACACCTGCAGTCAAAACACTCAGGTAAACAAAAACCATATGACCTTAACAGTCCCACCCAATCCAGGCATTCATAAATTAATCCCCTATTCCCCAAAGTCTATTTTTACCTCTCCATCTCCCCCTATCTTAATAAGGGTGCTTCCGTCAATAAACCCTTTAAAAAACTCCTCTACATCTAATGATTTATACATCATAATTACATCTCTTTTCAACCCACTCTTAAACATGCTCCATACATCAGCTCTTCTTTTCTCATAATGGGCTAAATTCCTTCTTAGTTTGACAGAATACCTTGCATGACTTAATACATAATTCAATAAACTCACATTCCCTTTCTTCAATCTCCCATTCACACCAAACAGCCACAATATCTTCCACTCCATACTTTCCACCACTCTATCTTGCCAACCTCTCTTTATTAATATTTTCATTCTCTCAAAATATACTTGCAACTCACTGCATTCAACAAACTCATGCATACATGTTTCCACCTCCTTTCCACATACATCACATTCTTTCTTCACCGTCTTATCAAACTTGCTTATTATTAAATTGTTAAAAACTCTATTATGCCTCAGAAGAAAATCAAAATTTTCACATTCACTACTATTCCACTTCACTCTTAAATTCCTCCAAATCACCCTTGCATCCATGTTTTTCAATACTCTCTCCCATACTTTTTCCGCAGCCGGTCTCCTTACATTCTTTCCCCTTAAACATTTATACACCAAACTGGTTTTCACATTCATCAAGTTCACTTTTTTTTCCCCCTCCCCTACATACAGCTCAATCTCCCCTATTCCATCCACTCCCGCCTCTTTCATTATCAATTCCATCCATTCTTTAGGCATCCCTCCTTTTATCTTCTCCATCATCCCCTCAGCTGTACCCAGCCATATTTCATCACCCCTGTCCCTCACTTCATCAACTACTACCTGTGCTCTCATAAACCCTGGTACATACTCATACACTAAGTCCCTCACTTTCCTCAGTC
>NW_019504758.1:0-831 GCF_002814215.2 Seriola lalandi dorsalis
ATTTTATGATTTACTATATTATGACTTTTTATGCCTTACTATACTATGACTTTTTATGACATTTTATGATTTACTATATTATGACTTTTTATACCTTACTATACTATGACTTTTTTATCACTTTTTATGCCTTAATATACTATTACTTTTTTATGACTTTTTATGCCTTACCTTTACTATGACTTTTTATGCCTTACTATACTATGATGTTTTTATAACTTTTTATGCCATACTGTACTATGATTTTTTTATGACTTTTTATGCCTTACCTTTACTATGACTTTTTATGCCTTACTATACTATGACTTTTTTATCACTTTTTATGCCTTAATATACTATTACTTTTTTATGACTTTTTATGCCTTACTATACTATGACCTTTTTTATCACTTTTTATTCCTTACTATACTATGACTTTTTTTATCACTTTTTATGCCTTACTATACTATGACTTTTTTTTTATCACTTTTTATTCCTTACTATACTATGACTTTTTATGAATTTTTATGTCTTACTATACTAAGACGTTTTTATGACTTTTTATGCCTTACTATACTATGATGTTTTTATAACTTTTTATGCTTTACTTTTCTATGACTTTTTATGCCTTACTATACTATGACTTATTTATGACATTTTATGCCTTACTATACTATGACTTTTTTTTATCACTTTTTATGCCTTACTATACTATGACGTTTTTATGCCTTAATATACTATGACTTTTTATGCCTTACTATACTATGACTTATTTATGACATTTTATGATTTACTATATTATGACTTTTTATGCCTTACTATACTATGACTTTTTATGACATTTTATGATTT
>NW_019504759.1:0-1450 GCF_002814215.2 Seriola lalandi dorsalis
CATAAAAAGTCAAAAAAACATCATACTATATTAAGGCATAAAAGGTCATAAAAACATCATATTATGGCAATGAATACAACAACATAGTATATTAAGGCAAAGAAATGTCAAAAAATGTCATAGTATAGTATGGCATAAAACGTCAAAAAAATATCATAGACTATTAAGGCATAAAAGGTCTTAAAAACCTCATAGTATGGTAAGGAATACAACAACATAGTATAGTTAGGGATAAAAATGCTGAAAAACGTCATAGTATAGTATGGCATAAAATTGTGAAAAATGTCATAGTATAGTATGGCATAAAATGTCAAAAAAACATCATACTATATTAAGGCATAAAATTGTGAAAAATGTCATAGTATAGTATGGCATGAAATGTCAAAAAAACATCATACTATATTAAGGCATAAAAGGTCATAAAAACGTCATAGTATGGTAAGGAATACAAAGGCATAGTATAGTTAGGCATAAGAATGTCAAAAAATGTCATGTATAGTATGGCATAAAATTGTGAAAAATGTCATAGTATAGTATGGCATAAAATGTCGAAAAACATCATAGTACAGTAAGGCATAAAACAACATAGTATAGTATGGCAAAAATGCCATAAAAAGTCAAAAAAACATCATACTATATTAAGGCATAAAAGGTCATAAAAACATCATATTATGGCAATGAATACAACAACATAGTATATTAAGGCAAAGAAATGTCAAAAAATGTCATAGTACACTAAGGAATACAACAATATGGTATAGTTAGGCAAAAAAATACCAAAAAACGTCATAGTATAGTATGGCATAAAAATGTCAAAAAAAAACATCATAGTATATTAAAGCATAAAATGTCTTAAAAACCTCATAGTATGGCAATGAATACAACGACATAGTATATTAAGTCATAAAAATGTCATAGTATAGTATGGCATAAAAATGTCAAAAATGTCATAGTATAGTATGGCATAAAATGTCAAAAAAACATCATAGTATATTAAGCATAAATGTCTTAAAAACCTCATAGTATGTCAATGAATACAACGACATAGTATATTAAGGCATAAAAATTTCAAAAAATGTCATAGTATAGTATGGCATAAAACGTCAAAAAAATATCATAGACTATTAAGGCATAAAAGGTCTTAAAAACCTCATAGTATGGTAAGGAATACAACAACATAGTATTGTTAGGGATAAAAATGCCGAAAAACGTCATAGTACAGTATGGCATAAAAATTTGAAAAACGTCACAGTATAGTATGGCATAAAAATATCAAAAATGTCATAGTATAGTATGGCATAAAATGTCAAAAAAACATCATAGTATATTAAGGCATAAAAGGTCATAAAAACATCATAGTATGGTAAGGAATACAACGAAATAGTATATTAAGGCTAAAAAAATGTCAAAAAATGTCATAGTATAGTATGGCATAAAAATTTGAAAAATG
>NW_019504760.1:0-624 GCF_002814215.2 Seriola lalandi dorsalis
TGAAAAGTCATAAAAAAGTCATAGTATAGTAAGGCATAAAAAGTCATAAAACGTCATGGTACAGTAAGGCATGAAAAGTCATAAAAACGTCATAGTATACTAGGGCATGAAAATGTCATAGTATAGTAAGGCATAAAAACGTCATAGTATAATAAGGCATAAAAAGGCCAAAAAACGTCATAGTTTAGTAAGTCATAAAAATGCCAAAAACGTCATAGTATACTATGGCATAATACGTCAAAAAAAAATCCGAGCATATTAAAGCATTAAAGGTCATAGAAACATCATACTATGGTAAGGCATAGAACAACAGAGTACATTAAGTCATAAAAATGCCCAAAAACGTCATACTATAGTATGGCATAAAACATAAAAAAAAAACATCATAGTATATTAAGGCTTAAAAGGTCATTCAAACATTATACTATTGTAAGGCATTGACTAACAGAGTATAGTAAGTCATAGAAATGTCAAAAAACGTCATAGTATTTTAAGTCATAAAAATGCCAAAAAACGTCATAGTATACTATGGCATAAAACGTCAAAAAAACATCACAGTATATTAATGCATAAAAGGTCATAAAAACGTCATAGTATGACAAGGGATGAAACAACAGAGTACAG
>NW_019504761.1:0-477 GCF_002814215.2 Seriola lalandi dorsalis
CATAGTATAGTAAGGCATAAAAATACCAAAAAACGTCATAGTATACTATGGTATAAAATGTCATAGTATAGTAAGGCATAAAAATGCAAAAAAAACGTCATAGTATACTATGGCATAAAACATCATAAAAACATCATAGTACAGTAAGGCATGAAAATGCCAAAAAAACGTTATAGTATAGTAAGCCATAAAAATGCCAAAAAACGTCATAGTATAGTAAGCCTTAAAAATGCAAAAAAAACGTCATAGTATACTATGGCATAAAACATCATTAAAACATCATAGTATAGCAAGACAAAAAAAGGTCATAGAATAGTAAGGCATAAAATGTAAAAAAAAAACAAAAAAAACATTATAGAATAGTATGGCATAAAACATCATAAAAACATCATAGTATAGTAAGCCATAAAAATGCCAAAAAACGTCATAAAAACATCATAGTACAGTAAGGCATGAAAATGCCAAAAACCGTCATAG
>NW_019504762.1:0-794 GCF_002814215.2 Seriola lalandi dorsalis
AAGTCATAAAACGGTCATAGTATAGTAAGGCATAAAAAGTCATGAAATCGTCATAGTATAATAAGGCATAAAAACATCATAGTATAGTAAGTCATAAAAACGTCATAGTATAGTAAGGCATAAAAAGTAATAAAAACGTCATAGTATAGTAAGTCATAAA
Source organism: Seriola lalandi dorsalis (assembly GCF_002814215.2). Lineage (NCBI taxonomy): Eukaryota > Metazoa > Chordata > Actinopteri > Carangiformes > Carangidae > Seriola > Seriola lalandi. Next base: position 161 of record NW_019504762.1, read on the forward strand.
AACGTCATAGTATAGTAAGGCATAAAAAGTAATAAAAACGTAATAGTATAGTAAGTCATAAAAACGTCATAGTATAGTAAGGCATAAAAAGTCATAAAACGGTCATAGTATAGTAAGGCATAAAAAGTCATGAAATCATCATAGTATAATAAGGCATAAAAAGTCATAAAACGGTCATAGTATAGTAATGCATAAAAAGTTATAAAAAAGTCATAGTATAGTATGGCATAAAAGTCATGAAAAAGTCATAGTATAGTAAGTCATAAAAACGTCATAGTATAGTAAGGCATAAAAAGTCATAAAATGGTCATAGTATAGTAAGGCATAAAAAGTCATAAAACGGTCATAGTATAGTAAGGCATAAAAATGTCATAGTATAGTAAGGCATAAAAAGTCATAAAAACTTCATAGTATAGTAAGGCATAAAAAGTCATAAAATGGTCATAGTATAGCAAGGCATAAAAAGTCATAAAAACGTCATAGCATAGCAAGGCATAAAAAGTCATAAAAACGTCATAGTATAGTAAGGCATAAAAAGTCATAAAAACGTCATAGCATAGCAAGGCATAAAAAGTCATAAAAACGTCATATTATAGTAAGGCATAAAAAGTCATAAAAAAGTCATATTATAGTA
>NW_019504763.1:0-583 GCF_002814215.2 Seriola lalandi dorsalis
CATAAAGAGTCATTGTATAGTAAGGCATAAAAAGTCATAAAAACGTCATAGTATAGTAAGGCATAAAAAGTCAGTATAGTGAGGCATAAAAAGCCATAGTATAGTAAGGCATAAATAGTCATAGTATAGTGAGGCATAAAAAGTCATAAAAACGTCACAGTATAGTAAGGCATAAATAGTCATAGTATAGTGAGGCATAAAAAGTCATAGTATAGTAATTCATAAAAAATCGTAAAAACGTCATAGTATAGTAAGGGATAAAAAGTCATAAAAACGTCATAGAATAGTAAGGCATAAAAAGTCATAAAAACATCATAGTATAGTAAGGGATAAAAAGTCATAAAAACGTCACAGTATAGTAAGGCATAAATAGTCATAGTATAGTGAGGCATAAAAAGTCATAGTATAGTAATTCATAAAAAATCGTAAAAACGTCATAGTATAGTAAGGGATAAAAAGTCATAAAAACGTCATAGAATAGTAAGGCATAAAAAGTCATAAAAACATCATAGTATAGTAAGGGATAAAAAGTCATAGTATAGTGAGGCATAAAAAGTCATAAAAACGTTATAGTATAGTAAGG
>NW_019504764.1:0-563 GCF_002814215.2 Seriola lalandi dorsalis
TCATCACATTTTATGCCTTAGTATACTATATCGTTTTTATGACTTTTTATGCCTTACTATACTATGTCGTTTTTATGACTTTTTATGCCTTACTATACTATGACGTTTTTATGTCTTACTATACTTTTTAGTTTTAGTGACTTTTTATGCCTTACTATACTATGTCGTTATTATGACTTTTTATGCCTTATTATTGTACGACTTTTTGGGTCTTACTATACTATGACGTTTTTATTACATTTTATGCCTTACTATACCTTGCTGTTTTTATGACTTTTTGTGCCTCATTATATTATGACTTTTTGGGTCTTACTATACTATGATGTTTTCATCACATTTTATGCCTTAGTATGCTATATCTGTTTTATGACTTTTTATGCCTTACTATACTATGTCGTTATCATGACTTGCTATACTATGACGTTTTTATGAATTTTATGCCTTACTATACTATGTCGTTTTTATGACTTTTTATGCCTTACTATACTATGACGTTTTTATGTCTTACTATACTTTGTAGTTTGAGTGACTTTTTATGCCTTACTATACTATGTCGTTATCAT
>NW_019504765.1:0-923 GCF_002814215.2 Seriola lalandi dorsalis
GACAGTCCTCGTTAGTATAGTGGACAGTATCTCTGCCAGTAGAAACAACTTTGTGCGATCTTTAAACTTAAGTCACAGTCACAGTGACAGCCTGCCTATCTCCATTGGATATGTTGGAAGCTAAGCTCATGGTTTCCACGCTGCTTGTGGAACTGGACACCAGCTCTTCACTGTTGAATGCTGCAGGGGCTGAATGTGGAAAAAGCTTATGGGCACATATCTGAAGGAATCCTAGGTAGTGTCCCAATGGCACCAGGTGAAGAGGGTAACCCAGTGAATGCACCAGGAGTCCGTTGACATGGCAGATGTGGGTGTTGCGACAGTCCTCGTTAGTATAGTGGACAGTATCTCCGCTTGTAGAAACAACTTTGTGCGATCTCTTTCAAACTTAAGTCACAGTCACAGTCACAGTGACAGCCTGCCTATCTCCATTGGAAATGGTGGAAGCTAAGCTCATTGTGGGACAGCTGTGGGATGGCTCCTCCCTTCTGCTGTTTTATCTATCATTGCTTAACCTGTCACACGTGAGCTCAAGCTAAGCTCATGCCTTAAACTTAAGTCACAGTCACAGTGACAGCCTGCCTATCTCCATTGGATATGTTGGAAGCTAAGCTCATGGTTTCCACGCTGCTTGTGGAACTGGACACCAGCTGTTCACTGTTGAATGCTGCAGGTGGTGAATGTGGAAAAAGCTTATTGGCATATAACTCAAGGAATCCTAGGTGGTGTCCAAATGGCACCAGGTGAAGAGGGTAACCTGGTAAATGCACCAGGAGTCCGTCGATATGGCAGACGTGGGTGTTGTGACAGTCCTCGTTAGTATAGTGGACAGTATCTCTGCCAGTAGAAACAACTTTGTGCGATCTTTCAAACTTAAGTCACAGTCACAGTGACAGCCTGCCTATCTCCATTGGATATGTTGG
>NW_019504766.1:0-728 GCF_002814215.2 Seriola lalandi dorsalis
TCTGAGTCACCCAGCTCTCTCATACCTGCACGTAGAAATGTGATTCAAACTATAAAACGGAGGAAAACTTCTGCTCTCTCCAAAATACTACAACTGTTTTTACATAACAACTTTTCAAACTGTGAGCACTCAAAGGAGGAGTGCAAATCACTTTTTCTTCAAAGTTAGAGTGAAAGCGTCAGTTGGCTAGAGTGCGTGAAGCAGTAAAAAATAACCTTTATTTTTATTTTTAACTCGAGCTCGCGGCCAAACCGTAAATAGGAGACAAATAATTCTTTCTGAAAATGTAGACATAGTTGTTGGGATTCATAAAATGTAACTTTGACAGGCAGGGTCTGCACAAAATTTAAACGGGGGTGCCGAGTCCGGCAGCAATACCTGTCTCACTCTCATTGACACCTAATGTAATCGTCTTTTTTTTTCAAAAGAATCTCACTCTGTCTTCGCACTGAGCTTACTCACTCATTTTAAGGAATATCTGAATAAAATAGAGACTGTAGAAACTTCTGGCTTCAGTGTCTCTCACGGTCTTTTCGGTTTTTGAAAAGAAGTAACGGTTTTCTCATAATTTGCAGTTGTTTGAAGCCATGTAGAAGCCAAATTCTGGGCAGATTTTCACATTGCCATGGCAACGGCAGCTCCTGACCTGTGTGCATGCGTGCGTGCGCCTAGCAACCAGATAACCAACTCTCCAAGCTCTGCTAGCTTTACATTAGCCGCATGTTAGG
>NW_019504767.1:0-611 GCF_002814215.2 Seriola lalandi dorsalis
TATACTATGAAATGTGTATGCCTTATTATACAATGACTTTTTTATGCCTTACTAAACGGTATTTTTAAGCTTCACTATACTATGACGTTTTTATGACATTTTTTATACCTTACTATACTATGACAGTATTTTTAAGCTTTACTATACTATGACGTTTTCATGACTTACTATACTATGACGTTTTTATGACTTACTACACTATGACGTTTTTATGCCTTACTATACTATGACGTTTTCATGACTTATTATACTATGATGTTTTTATGACATTTTTTATACCTTACTATACTATGACAGTATTTTTAAGCTTTACTATACTATGACGTTTTCATGACTTACTATACTATGATGTTTTTATGACTTACTTTACTATGACGTTTTCATGACTTACTATACTATGACGTTTTTATGACTTACTACACTATGACGTTTTTATGCCTTACTATACTATGACGTTTTCATGACTTACTATACTATGATGTTTTTATGACTTACTTTACTATGACGTTTTCATGACTTACTGTACTATGACGTTTTTATGCCTTACTATACTATGATGTTTTTATGACATTTTTTATACCTTACTATACTATGATGGTATTTTTAAGCTT
>NW_019504768.1:0-718 GCF_002814215.2 Seriola lalandi dorsalis
AAGGCATAAAAAGTCATACTATGGCAAGGCATAAAAAGTCATAAAAACGGCATAGTATAGCATGCCATAAAAAGTCATAAAAACGACATAGTATAGTATGGCACAAAAAGTCATAAAAACGTCATATTATACCAAGGCATAAAAAGTCATAGTATAGTATGGCATAAAAAGTCATAAAAACGACATAGTATATTATGGCACAAAAAGTCATAAAAATGTCATAGTATAGTAAGGCATAAAAAGTAATAGTATGGCATAAAAAGTCATAAAAACGTCATAGTAAATTATGGCATAAAAAGTCATAAAAAAGTCATAGTATACTAAGACAAAAAAAGTCATAGTATAGTATGGCATAAAAAGTCATAAAAATGTCATAGTATAGTAAGGCATAAAAAGTCATAGTATAGTATGGCATAAAAAGTCATAGTATATTATGGCATAAAAAGTCATAAAAACATCATAATATACTAAGACAAAAAAAGTCATAGTATGGTAAGGCATAAAAAGTCATAAAAATGTCATAGTATGGTAAGGCATAAAAAGTCATAGTATTGTAAGGCATAAAAAGTCATAAAAATGTCATAGTATGGTAAGGCATAAAAAGTCATAAAAATGTCATAGTATGGTAAGGCATAAAAAGTCATAGTATAGTAAGGCATAAAAAGTCATGGTATGGTAAGTCATAAAAAGTCATAAAAACGGCATAGTATAGCATGGC
>NW_019504769.1:0-684 GCF_002814215.2 Seriola lalandi dorsalis
TTACTATACTATGACGTTTTTTGACATTATTTGCCTTACTATACTATGACGTTTTTTGAAGTTTTAATGCCTTACTTTACTATGATGTTTTTTGACACCATTTGCCTTACTATATTATTACGTTTTTTGAGGTTTTTATGCCTTACTATACTATGACGTTTTTTGAGATTATTTGCCTTACTATACTATGATGTTTTTTGACATTATTTGCCTTACTATACTATGACGTTTTTTGAGGTTTTTATGCCTTACTATACTCTGACGTTTTTTGACATTATTTGCCTTACTATACTATGATGTTTTTTGACATTATTTGCCTTACTATACTATGATGTTTTTTGACATTATTTGACTTACTATACTATGACGTTTTTTGAGGTTTATATGCCTTATTATACTATGACGTTTTTTGACATTATTTGACTTACTATTCTATGACGTTTTCTGAGGTTTATATGCCTTACTATACTATGACATTTTTTGAGGTTTTTATGCCTTACTATACTATGACGTCTTTTGACATTATTTGCCTTATTATACTATGACGTTTTTTGAGGTTTTTATGCCTTACTATACTATGACGTTTTTTGAGGTTTTTATGCATTTCTATACTATGACATTTTTTGTCATTATTTGACTTACTATACTATGACGTTTTTTGAAGTTTTTAAGCCTTACTATACT
>NW_019504771.1:0-770 GCF_002814215.2 Seriola lalandi dorsalis
TATAGTAAGGCATAAAACCTCATAGTATAGTAAGGCATTAAAAGTCATAAAAACATCAGCATGTAGTGAAACAATAAATGTCATAGTATAGTAAGGCATAAAATTGCATAAAAGAGATAAACTATCCTAAGGTATGAAAAGTCATAAAAACGTCATAGTATAGTAAGGCATAAAAAGTCATAAAAACGTCATAGTATAGTAAGGTATAAAAATGTCAAAAAACGTCATAGTATAGTAAGACATAAAACGTCACAGTACCATTAGGCCTAAAAAGTCATACAAATGCAATAGTATAGTAAGGTATGAAAAGTCATAAAAACGTCATAGTATAGTAAGGCATAAAAATGTCAAAAAAACGTCATAGTATAGTAAGGCATAAAAAGTCATAAAAACGTCATAGTATAGTAAGGCATAAAAAGTCATAAAAACGTCATAGTATAGTAAGGCATGAAAAGTCAAAAAACGTCATAGTATAGTGAGGCATAAAAATGTCAAAAAAAGTCATAGTATAGTAAGGCATAAAAAGTCATACAAACACACTAGTATAGTAAGACATGAAAAGTCATAAAAACGTCATAGTATAGTAAGCCATAAAAATGTCAAAAAACGTCATAGTATAGTAAGGTATGAAAAGTCATAAAAACGTCATAGTATAGTAAGGCATAAAAAGTCAAAAAACGTCATAGTATAGTAAGACATAAAACGTCATAGTACCATTAGGCCTAAAAAGTCATACAAATGCAATAGTATAGTAAGGTATGAAAAGTCAT
>NW_019504772.1:0-1013 GCF_002814215.2 Seriola lalandi dorsalis
TTTATGCCTTTTTTGCCTAACTATACTATGGCTTATTCATGCCAATTTTTGCCTTACTATACTATGACTTTTTATGCCTTACTATGCTATGACTTTTTAAGCCTTACTGTACTATGACTTTTTTTTGCCTTTTTTTTGCCTTACTATACTATAACTTTTTTATGCCTTTTTCTGCCTTACTATATGATGACTTTTTTTATGCTTTTTTTTTGCCTTACCATACTATGACTTTTTATGCCTTTTTTTGCCTTACTATACTATGACTTTTTATGCCTTACTATACTATGACTTTTTTATGCCTTTTTTTGCCTTACTATACTATGACTTTTTTAATGCTTTTTTTTTGCCTTATTATACTATGACTTTTTTATGCCTTTTTTGCCTTACTATACTATAACTTTTTATGCCTTGCTATACTATGACTTTTTTATGCCTTTTTTTTGCCTTACTATACTATGACTTTTTATGTCTTACTGTACTATGACTTTTTTATGCCTTTTTTTTGCCTTACTATACTATGAATTTTTTTGCCTTACTATATTATGACTTTTTATGCCTTACTGTACATGACTTTTTATGCCTTTTTTTGCCTTACTATACTATGACTTTTTTATGCCTTTTTTGCCTAACTATACTATGGCTTATTCATGCCAATTTTTGCCTTACTATACTATGACTTTTTTATGCCTTTTTTGCCTTACTATACTATAACTTTTTATGCCTTGCTATACTATGACTTTTTTATGCCTTTTTTTTTGCCTTACTATACTATGACTTTTTATGCCTTACTGTACATGACTTTTTATGCCTTTTTTTTGCCTTACTATACTATGACTTTTTTTGCCTTACTATACTATGAATTTTTATGCCTTTTTTTTGCCGTACTATACTATGTCTTTTCATGCCATACAATACTATGACTTTTTTATGCCTTATTTTTGCCTTACTATACTATGACTTTTTATGCCTTCCGATACTTTGACTTTTTATGCCATACAATACTATGATGCTTT
>NW_019504773.1:0-653 GCF_002814215.2 Seriola lalandi dorsalis
CACACTAGATTTTTTTTATACCAGAAGCTCAGTGTGCAAATTCTAGAGTAGGGGAGAAAAAAAAAAAACCAACAAAGCATAAAAACTATCACAATAAACAGCAGAACTGTGCACTTGAGATAAAGATATGCAAGAATTTAGAAAATTTTCCAAAGTAAGAGCTTTGATAGAATGAGCAGAAAATGTATCAGGCCCAGTGTGACAGATTAGGCAGAACCAGTGTAAAACTAGTCACAGGTTTGGTATATGGAGATGTGCTTTTGGGTTCAGAAGTCCAGGTTAGGGTTTCCCAGTTGGTCCTCTTCAGACAGCAGCCTCTGTAGACTTCGCTGGTGTCCTGGGTTGCTGGGAGTGAGTGCCTTGAGGCTGCTCTGCTTTTTCCCACGGGAGGTGGCCACTCTGCTGTGGTGCTTATCCCATCTCTCCTCCTTTCTCCATCGCGCAAGTGCCTTCTGCCACAATTCCAAACTGAATCTGCCAAATCCAGCCCTCCTATCTCTCAAACTCTTTGGCCAAGAGCTTCTTTATCTCTCTCATTTCAGTAAGTGCCAAATTATCCTCCCGACTTTCTCACTCTTTCTCACACAGCTTTGCTAACTCTGAAGCTTGCAAAACCAGTGATTACAAATGGCAACCAGTCCAGTCCTTAAATT
>NW_019504774.1:0-1738 GCF_002814215.2 Seriola lalandi dorsalis
CTCTGCTTCTTTCTTAAATAAAAAATGGTTTATGTAAATAAACATAAGTTTGTATTTCTCAAAGCTAAGGTAAGACATCAAAGAACATCCCTGGTAAACAAAGAGTCTCAGCAGCCTGAGATTCTGGAAAAGTTGGGAAAAGAAAAAACTCTCGCAGCTCAGAAATATAAAATATAATACAGGGTTTGTACAATGAAGCTCGTGACTAATCTCTCAGGAGTGTTCAACTTTGACCTTGCTCATGAATTTAAAGTGTAATGCCTCTTCTGTTGGATCCCTGAGTAAATTTAATTATTTTTTGCAAATGTATTGGCAGCAAGAAACAGTGACATGTTGATTTACATACTCAGGGAAGCGAGATCAAAGGGTTAGAGCTAAACTTGATTTTTCTTTCCTCAATAGAATCTGACACTTTGTTCAATAGATAACACTAATCTTCAAATAATCTGATAATATTCACACGCGACACCTTATCTGCCCATCTGATTCCATCAGGAGCAATTTCAGCAGCGTTGTGGTTATGTGGAATTAGGATGCCAGTCCTTTCGGTCACTCATCTGTACCGTGTATCTGCTGTTTTACTTCTGCTGCTGCTGTGACACTTGAATGTCTCTGTGTGGGATGAATAAAGTCTGATCTGATGCGTTGAGGGGAGCAGTAGCTGGTGAACGACCGGAGTTACCGCCTACTCATGTCAACATACAGACAAAATAAAACTAAATCGTCACGCGGATGTCGGAGCCTGATGAATCAGAGGAGTGAACTGCAGGCTGAAGACTTACATTATTGCAGTAGAATGTGTAGAAGACTCCGGGGACATAACATCCCAGGATGCCGATGGAGATACCGGCATAATCCAGCGCCATCCAGCGGCGGCCGGTCTTCTCCGAGCGGTGGCAGCAGAACAGGTGGTAACCCACCGAACACAGCATACACAGCTGAGTCATGCGAGGGCCACAAACAAAAAAAACAAAGAGACAGTCAGACATTACAACAGAGAAGGATGCGATCTACAAAGCAAGATATCGAGTAGAAAAATACGAATAATCTAACAAGAGATGTCCCCACCGCTCTTCACTTCAAAATTCCCCAGTTTCTCAACAGTCACATTTTTAATTGGATGTGACAACTCTGTTTGTCAGATCCCTGTGTTTATTTTTAATTTGCTAAGAATATCTGCCAATATTTTGGATTAAGTCTGATGTTATTCTGTGACCGCTCAGATTAAGGTAACACCACACAACTGTCACATATGCAGTTTCCAAGATATGCGACGAATTTGAAATCAACACATTGCTGAACACTAGGTCACAACACCTTCTTGTAACTGAGCCTCGAAAGCAGAACACAAGCTAAAATAAGCCTAAATAAACTTTGCTAAATGTGAAGGTGACGGAAACAGACATTAAATATTGTTTGCAATTAAGCCTTATTCATTTTTATTAACTGGACAACAAACTTAGAATTTGGTGTGAAAAAGCAAACATGTATGAGTTCAGATATTTATACTTAAACCTGACAAAACAAAACCACCAGTGCTTTGTATTTATAATATATAATATAATAAGATGACATCATAACCACACAGTAATGGCTGACGTAACTGGAAAACTCGGTCCTGTACCTGGAAGCAGAAAAGCCCAATGGAGTAGATGACGTAATCCTCTCTGGAGGCACCGAAGGCCGGCAGCACAGAGGCCATGTTGTACACCCCGAGACAGAAGAAGAGCAGGAAGCC
>NW_019504775.1:0-5419 GCF_002814215.2 Seriola lalandi dorsalis
CAGTCTGCAGAGGAGACAACAAAGATGACGCCAGAGGCTCCAAAGGAAACCACAAAGGATTCTCCGAAGACCACAAAAGCAAGAAAACGTTCTGGCAAAACCAAATCAACAGAACAGTCTGCAGAGGAGACAACAAAGATGACGCCAGAGGCTCCAAAGGAAACCACAAAGGATTCTCCGAAGACCACAAAAGCAAGAAAACGTTCTGGCAAAACCAAAGCTGCGGTGGACTCTATCCTCCTCACAACTCTGAATAAACTGAAGATTAAGAAGAACGACAGAGCAAATGCAGCAGATATCATCAATAAAATAATAAGTAAAATAATTGAGCATGTAAAACAGAACATTGATTGGTTTAAAGAAGTAGAAAAGCTAAGTACTGGAAGTTACTATGAAAATCTGAAGGTAAGTTCCCTCAAACCATTACTTTCATCTATCATCTGTTAAGGACAGAGTTAGTGGTCAGTGCATGGTACTGTACTTTAAATAATTTGGTCATTGAATGATTTTTAGTGTATTACAGAGTGATGCTTTTGTGTATACAGATTTGTAATCCTGACGAATTTGATGTTATGCTGGCCATTCCTGTTGACCGAGTGGACATTGCACCATTTGGAAATGATGGAGCCTATTACAGTGTGGGATTGAAACGTGGCAAGAGCCCTCTGCACAAATTTCTGGACAACGACACACTATCTGCCTCTAAAATGCTTGATGAGTTCAGGGAAGAAGTGAAGAAATGTGTCAAGGCATTTCCAGGTGAGTACCAATATCTGCATGTTTTAGTTTTTGAAATGGGCAGAGTTGGTCAAATGGAATTTGGGAACAAGTCACTGTGGCTGGAAGATACAAACTGCCCTTTCCTGTGATCAAACGAGATACATCAACACCTTAAAGTCCTTTTTTAAACATGGTGCTGTCTGAGTAGTGCCGTCAGCAGTGTGTATTTTCATAGATAGCCAGATTTGATGAAACAGTAATCATATTGTTCTGTAAAGCGGGACATGGTGAAGGGGGTATTCAATTTGACTGAAGCTTGAATTGTGGCTACATGCACTATAGCCAACATGTTCTATGTTGTTTTATTGTGACCTTTTTGTCTTAGATGGGAATATATGTCAATGTTCAATGAAAAAGATCCAAAGAAATAATTCTTAAAGAAAATTAATATAATATAATAATGAATAAAGAACATTTAGACTCTGGACAAACAGTCTTTCTTGTTTTTTCTTTCAGAATGGGAGGTGACAAGAAAGAAAAAAGGTTGCCCTGCAGTGACCATGACTACAGAAGTACAATCAGTCACCATTTCACTGGATGTTGTTCTCTGTCTTAAGGTTAAATCAAGCTGGCCACCTTTTACCAAAGATGGCTTTAAAATAGAAAGATGGCTGGGAACTAAAATAAAGCAGGACCAAAGGAGAAAGCCATATTATCTTGTCCCAAAATATGAAGGCAATGGCAATGTGGAATGTGATGGAGTCCTGGCTAAAGGTAAGTCTAACTTCTCTGAACCACAATTAGGTTGTGATTAATAGAAATAACTCACTGGCTGTTTAAATATGCATTTGGTCTTAACAAAACAGTATTTCAGTAGGATATGGTTCATGATAACACCTACATTGGTACAGTGAATTCTGTGAGGCCATAGAAGGTGGTTTGGGGACATATATGAACTGTGAAGACTCTTACAGATCTATATACTACAATATATCTTGAGTTGATCATTTTATAACAAGGTGATACCTAGAGACCTAGTATTTGAAATGAGTTTGGACTTTATGGGACCAACAGTAGTAATAACTATATTTACTGTTTTCGTGGTTTTCACATGAGCTGATTTAAGTTCCCTGCCCTTTGAGTATTTTCTTCTACAACATGCAGATGTTTGGAGGATTTCATTCTCGCATGTTGAAAAGGACATTCTGAAGAATCACGGATCAGAGAAGATATGCTGTGAAAAAGAAGGCGTACACTGCTGCAGGTTAGGTTTACTGTATGGATTTTCTTTGATCGATGTCAAGGGTTTCTGCAGGGTTCACCAAGTTCAATCTAAGACCTTTTAAGACCAAAGTATAGCCTATATATGTAAAAAATTACACTGTTCGAAATTGAAAGAATATCATGTATTGACTTATATGTCTAGCTAATAGAAACATGTATTCGAGTATGTCGGTTTATATTATAAACATGTTAGACAGTAAGATAAACATGCAAGGCAAAAAGTCATAGTATAGTGAGGTATAAAAAGACATAAAAACAAAATATATTAAGGTATAAAAAGTCATATAAGGGTCATAATATAGTAAGGCATAAAACGTCATAAAAACATCATAGGATAGTAAGTCATAAAACGTCATTCAATGAGGAGAGACTAATAAGAAGAACAACAGTCTTGCTGATTGAACTCTAGCTAAGCTTCATTAGTATAATAATGCATAAAAATGCATAAAAATGTCATAGTATACTAAGGCATAAAAAGTAATAGAATACATCATAGTATATTAAGGCATAAAAGGACATAAAAACGTCATAGTATGGTCAGTCATCAAACGAGATAGTATAGTAAGGCATAAAAATGCCAAGAAAACGGCAAAAAAATATTATGGCATAAAGTGTCAAAAATATAACATAGTATATTAAAGGATAAAAAGTCATAAAAAAGTCATAGTATACTAAGGCATAAAAAGTCAGAAAAAATTCATAGTATAGTAAGGCATTAAATTCTCTAAAAACTTCACAGTATAGTATGGCATTAAACATCATAGTATAGTTAGGCATAAAACTGTCTGAAAAAAGAGTATATTAAGGCACAAAAATAAAGTATAGTAAGGCATAAAATTTTCAAAAAACGTCATAGTATAGTAAGGCATAAAAATGTCAAAAAACATCATAGTACATTATGGCATAAAACGTCATAGTACAGTAAAGCATGAAATTGTCAAAAATGCATCACAGTCTATTAAGGCATGAAAGGTCATAAAAACGTCTTAGTATGGTCAGGCATCAAACGAGATAGTATAGTGAGGCATAAAAATGCCAAAAAACAGCAAAAAATATTATGGCAGAAAAATGAAAAAACGTCATAGTATAGTATGGCATAAATTGCCAAAAATACATCATAGTATATTAAGGCATAAAAGGACATAAGAACATCATAGTATGGCAAGGCATGAGACAAAATAATATAATTAGGCATAAAAATGCCACAAAACGAAATAGTATAGTATGGCAGAAAAATGAAAAAAACGTTATAGTATAGTATGGCATAAAATGTCAAAAATGTATCGTAGTCTATTAAGGCAAAAAGGTCATGAAAACGTCACAGTATGGTCAGGCATCAAACGAGATAGAATAGTAAGGCATAAAAATGCCCAAAAACTGCAAAAAATACTTTGGCAGAAAAATGAAAAAACGTCATATATATAGTATGGCATAAAATGCCAAAAATACATCATAGGATATTAATGCATAAAAGGTCATGAAAACATTATAGTATGGCAAGGCATGAGACAAAATAACATAATTAGGCTTAAAAATGCCACAAAACGAAATAGTATAGTATGGCAGAAAAATGAAAAAAACGTTATAGTATAGTATGGCATAAAATGTCAAAAATGCATCATAGTCTATTAACGCATAAAAGGTCATGAAAACGTCACAGTATGGTCAGGCATCAAACGAGATAGTATAGTAAGGCATAAAAATGCCAAAAAACTGCAAAAAATATTATGGCAGAAAAATGATAAAACGTCATAGTATGGCATAAAATGCCAAAAATACATCATAGTATATTAAGGCATAAAAGGACATAAGAACATCATAGTATGGCAAGGCATGAAACAAAATAATATAATTAGGCATAAAATTGCCACAAAACGAAATAGTATAGTATGGCATAAAAATGAAAAAAACATCATAGTTTCGTATGGCATAAAATGCCAAAAATACATCATAGTATATTAAGGCATAAAAGGACATAAGAACATCATAGTATGGCAAGGCATGAGACAAAATAACATAATAAGGCTTAAAAATGCCACAAAACTAAATAGTATAGTATGGCAGAAAAATGAAAAAAACGTCATAGTATAGTATGGCATAAAAGGACATAAGAACATCATAGTATGGCAAGGCATGAGACAAAATAACATAATAAGGCTTAAAAATGCCACAAAACTAAATAGTATAGTATGGCAGAAAAATGAAAAAAACGTCATAGTATAGTATGGCATAAAATGTCAAAAATGCATCGTAGTCTATTAAGGCATAAAAGGTCATGAAAACGTCACAGCATGGTCAGGCATCAAACGAGATAGTATAGTGAGGCATAAAAATGCCCAAAAACGGCAAAAAATATTTTGGCAGAAAAATGAAAAAACGTCATAGTATAGTATGGCATAAAAATGAAAAAAACGTCATAGTTTAGTATGGCATAAAATGCCGAAAATACATCATAGTATATTAAGGCATAAAAGGACATAAGAACATCATAGTATGGCAAGGCATGAGACAAAATAACATAATTAGGCTTAAAAATGCCACAAAACGAAATAGTATAGTATGGCAGAAAAATGAAAAAAACGTCATAGTATAGTATGGCATAAAATGTCAAAAATGCATCGTAGTCTATTAAGGCATAAAAGGTCATGAAAACGTCATAGTATGGTCAGGCATCAAACGAGATAGTATAGTGAGGCATAAAAATGCCAAAAAACGGCAAAAAATATTATGGCAGAAAAATGAAAAAAACGTCATAGTTTAGTATGGCATAAAATGCCAAAAATACATCATAGTATATTAAGGCATAAAAGGATATAAGAACATCATAGTATGGCAAGGCATGAGACAAAATAACATAATTAGGCTTAAAAATGCCACAAAACGAAATAGTATAGTATGGCAGAAAAATGAAAAAAACGTCATAGTATAGTATGGCATAAAATGTCAAAAATGCATCGTAGTCTATTAAGGCATAAAAGGTCATGAAAACGTCACAGCATGGTCAGGCATCAAACGAGATAGTATAGTGAGGCATAAAAATGCCCAAAAACGGCAAAAAATATTTTGGCATAAAAATGAAAAAAACGTCATAGTATAGTATGGCATAAAAATGAAAAAAACGTCATAGTTTAGTATGGCATAAAATGCCGAAAATACATCATAGTATATTAAGGCATAAAAGGACATAAGAACATCATAGTATGGCAAGGCATGAGACAAAATAACATAATTAGGCTTAAAAATGCCACAAAACGAAATAGTATAGTATGGCAGAAAAATGAAAAAAACGTCATAGTATAGTATGGCATAAAATGAAAAAAACGTCATAGTTTAGTATGGCATAAAATGCCAAAGTATAGTAAGGCATAAAAACTCATAAAAACGTCATAGTATAGTAAGGCATAAAAAGTCACAA
>NW_019504776.1:0-2504 GCF_002814215.2 Seriola lalandi dorsalis
GAGGAGGAGGAGGAGGAGAGAACTATGAAGGAGATGATGAGACCTCCATGGCTGAACCTGCCACCTCCTGCAGGAGGAAGAGTGGGAGGAGCAGCCAGGTACAACAGGTAACACACACACACACACACCAGCTTCTCTGTTTGTTCTTCTTGTGTTTATGTAGGAACAGAGAAAACTATGAAATAATGTTTAGAAACAAAACATTAATCACAGTGTAGTTCAGGGAACCTGGGAGAGCAGACTTTAAATCCTTTTTTAAATCTTATGATGATGATGATGATGGTGATGATGATGATGATGATGGTGATGATGATAGTGATGATGATAGTGATGATGATAGTGATGATGATGATGGTGATGGTGATGGTGGTGATGATGATGGTGATGATGATGGTGGTGATGATGATGATGGTGATAATAGTGATGATGATAGTGATGGTGGTGATGATGATGATGGTGATGATGGTGATGATGATGATGGTGATGATGATAGTGATGATGGTGATGATGATGATGATGGTGTGATGATGATGATAGTGATGATGATGGTGGTGATGGTGGTGATGATGATGGTGATGATGATGATGGTGATGATAGTGATGATGATAGTGATGGTGGTGATGATGATGGTGATGATGATGGTGGTGATGATGATGGTGATGATGATGATGATGGTGGTGATGATAGTGATGGTGATGATGAAAAAGAAAAGAATTTGAAGGCATGGCGGCTATGATTTAGCAGTGGCAAGCCGCCACTGCTAAATGAATGTAGAGGAAACACTGGGTGATTACAATGATGATGGTGGTGATGATGATGATAGTGATGATAGTGGTGATGATAGTGGTGATGATAGTGATGATGATGATGATTAGTGGTGATGATGATGATAGTGGTGATGATAGTGATGATGATGATGGTGATCATGATGGTGATGATGATGATAGTGATGGTGATGATAGTGGTGGTGATAGTGATGATGATGGGGATGATGGTGATGATGATGATGATGATGATGATAGTGGTGATGATAGTGATGATGATGATGGTGATCATGATGGTGATGATGATGATAGTGATGGTGATGATAGTGATGATGATGATAGTGGTGGTGATAGTGATGATGATGGGGATGATGGTGATGATGATGGTGATGATGATGGTTATAATGATGATGATGGTGATGATAGTGGTGATGATAGTGATGATGATGATGGTGATGATGATGATGGTGATGATAGTGATGATGATAGTGATGATGGTGATGATGATGATGATGATAGTGATGATAGTGATGATGATGATGATGATAGTGATGATGGTGGTGATGATGGTTATGATGATGATGGTGGTGATCATGATGGTTATGATGATGATAGTGATGATGATGATGATGATGACAGTGATGATGATGATAGTGATGGTGGTGATGATGATGATGGTGATGATGGTGATGATGATGATGGTGATGATGATAGTGATGATGATGATGGTGATGATGATAGTGATGATGATGGTGATGATGATGGTGTGATGATGATGATAGTGATGATGATGGTGGTGATGATGGTGATGGTGATGATGATGATGGTGATGATAGTGATGATGGTGATGGTGGTGATGATGATGATGATGATGGTGGTGATGATAGTGATGGTGATGATGAAAAAGAAAAGAATTTGAAGGCATGGCGGCTATGATTTAGCAGTGGCAAGCCGCCACTGCTAAATGAATGTAGAAAAAACACTGGGTGATTACAATGATGATGGTGATGATGATGGTTATGATGATGATGATAGTGATGATAAGGATGGTTATAATGATGATGATGATAGTGGTGATGATGATGATGGTGATGATAGTGGTGATGATAGTGGTGATGATAGTGATGATGATGATGATGGTGATGATGATGATGATAGTGATGATAGTGGTGGTGATAGTGATGATGATGGGGATGATGGTGATGATGATGGTGATGATGATGGTAATGGTGATGATGATGATGATAGTGATGATAAGGATGGTTATAATGATGATGATGGTGATGATAGTGGTGATGATAGTGATGATGGTGATGATGATGATGGTGATGATAGTGATGATGATAGTGATGATGGTGATGATGATGATGATAGTGATGATAGTGATGATGATGATGATGATAGTGATGATGGTGGTGATGATGGTTATGATGACGATAGTGATGATGATGATGATGATGACAGTGATGATGATGATGGTGATGATAGTGATGATGATGATGATGATGGCGATGATAAGGATGGTTATAATGATGATGATGATGATGTGAACAGCTGATTCTGACTGTGTCGCAGCTGAAGGAGGAGAACATGTTGTTGAGGAGAACCATCAGGGAGCTGCAGAGGAGATCAGACGCTAAAGAACGCAGGTGAGCACCGACCAATCACATAACAGCACCACCTGACCAGTAGGAGACAGAGAATTTACCCATCATGCCTCTGTGTCTGTGCCCCCCCCCC
>NW_019504777.1:0-1090 GCF_002814215.2 Seriola lalandi dorsalis
GTTCACACCAGGAACAGAAACACTATATTTTCTCACAATAAAAGGGCAGCCGTCGTCATGTGCATCACGTGTGCCGTGAGTATCTTAATGCTCACCCATCCATTCTTTTGCAGGCTCTGTCAACAAAGCCTGAATACAAGCACGTCATTTTCCTGAAGGTGGACGTGGATGAGGCTGAGGTGAGTGTGTGTGTGTGTGTTTGTTGCGGACGACAGGGGAAGTCCAAAAGAGCAGTGTGTTAACCATACCACTCCTAAAAGACAAGATTGACATTACCTCACATAACCTGAAACAGCTCTCCATCTGAGGAGAATTGTAAAGGAAACTTTTTTTTTTTTTTTTTTTTTTTTTATATATGAGAGAAGCATTAAAGGAATTGTCCTTTTCGCATTCTGGTAGTTTTAGCTTACGTTGATGGGGTTGCCATGCCATTAATACTCAAAGCAATGTGGACTATTCATGAAATCCCTTCCACCAGCCAGTGTGGATCCATAGCTGGCTCATGTGACCAGAGATTTTGTCTGTTATACAGTGTGGTGAAATGAGACCAAACCATGCTTGGTTATCATTTCAGTGTTAAAATCTGGGACATAAAAATGCAAATAAATGACCAATAAACCTTAAACATTACCAGCATTGTTAAGGAGGATTATGGCTTTTGGCCGAATGACTTTGTTGCATGGTGGCTTATTGTAACCCACATGTGGTAACCCTCTGACACACATTGCTACATAAGGGCAGTGCTGACATACTAAGGATGTTTTATCTTTTGACCAAACTCCAGTTTATGTCTTTAGTTATTAAGTTACAGATACTTTGGACTTAATCTGGCAAATTGAGTGGTTGAAGAGTGGTTAGAGTTACCAGGGTACTTTTGCAGGTGTTGCATTGTGTTCCAGACCTCTTTATAGGGTTAGTGCATGTATAATAATATAATGTATGCTAACATGTTAAGGCTGGCAGTGCATGTCAAAGTTTACCGTATATTTGATTCAACATGTTTATGCTTAATTAAAAAAACAAACACACTTATGTTTGTATTGTACAATTAATACATGTATCATTGTGGTTGGCTCATCAGGAGTCTGTA
>NW_019504778.1:0-1143 GCF_002814215.2 Seriola lalandi dorsalis
AACTTACAGCACACATGTTGATTCTCCCCAGATAAGGGAGGCTGTCAATTCAATTTAAAACAGGTTATTTCTTCTGGTGGACTAAATTAACTTTGGGAGAGGATCTTTGCATGTTTTATTCTCCACAGTATCTTTTTCAGTTTTAGTAATACAGATTGTTCAGTACACAATGTTTCATTAGAGAAAGTCCATGAAATACGGTTTTTAAAAGTCATTCCAGAATATCTGTTTTTATGTTTCAGTCAGAGTGAAGAAGAGTAAGAAGAAGTAAGTTAAACTGTTTCCTTTTTTATTTTGCTTACTCTTATAGTTTGAAAATAAAAACTTCATTTGTCAAAGGTAGAATTCAGAGGGGATTCACTTAAGCTGAGAATGTACAGCATAGGTGTTGCCACTCCCCAAATAAGGGAGGCTGTGAACTCAGGGTTGAAACTGGTCATTCACACTCTATCCACATGCCTGCATTAGCATTTACATACATGCCCACCTGAAAATGGGGGATGCTTGACTCTGAAAATTTAAAACCAGAAGAAAGCAAGGCAGTTTTATTTATATAGCATTTTATTTAAAGAGTAAGAAGAAGAAGTGAGTTAAACGGTTTCCTTTTTATTTTGATTACTCTTATAGTTTGAAAATAAAAACTTCATTTGTCAAAGGTAGAATTCAGAGGTGATTCACTTAAGCTGAGCTTTAACAGCATATGTCAAAGGTAGAATTCAGAGGTGATTCACTTAAGCTGAGAACTTACAGCAAACATGTTGATTCTCCCTAGATAAGGGAGGCTGTCAATTCAATCTAAAACAGGTTATTTCTTCTGGTGGACTAAATTAACTTTGGGAAAGGATCTTTGCATGTTTTATTCTCCACAGTATCTTTTTCAGTGTTAGTAATACAGATTGTTCAGTACACAATGTTTCATTAGAGAAAGTCCATGAAATACGGTTTTTAAAAGTCATTCTAGAATATCTGTTTTTATGTTTCAGTCAGAGTGAAGAAGAGTAAGAAGAAGAAGTAAATTAAACTGTTTCCTTTTTATTTTGCTTACACTTGTAGTTTGAAAATAAAAACTTCATTTGTCAAAGGTAGAATTCAATGGTGATTCACTTAAGCTGAGAACTTAGATGGAAGGATGTTTTGATTACA
>NW_019504779.1:0-757 GCF_002814215.2 Seriola lalandi dorsalis
GCCGCACTGATGCCTGGATGCCTTCACTACAAAGAGGCGCTCCGAGAGCAACAGATGTGTATTCATCCACAGCAGAAAAGGGTCGGCAATGACTGAGAATGGCTGAGAATATCACTGTCACCAAAAGTTGTTGGCACTAATGTGTGTGTCAAGGTGAAGAATGGTGCAGCTTTAAACCTTGATTAATATAATTAGTCAACTAAAACAGGCATTTATTATAACGTTAACAGTTATGACTTAAACATAAAGTAAAAAGGGGCGTCGTGTAGCGTAGTGGTTTAAGCAGCCGCCCCATGTGTAGAGGCTACAGTCCTCGCTGCAGTCGGCCCCGGTTCGAATCCCGCATCGGACGGCCTTTCACTGCATGTCATTCCCCCTCTCTCTGCCTACCTGTTTCCTGTCACTCTCCACTGTGCTGTCCATTAAAGACATAAAAGCCCAAAAAAATATACTTAAAAAAAAAAAAAAACATAAAGTAAAAACATTTACAGGAGGAGACAAAGACAGAAAGCAATTGACCTTTTATTGTTCTTCAAGTCTCTACGTGATAAATCAATCACGCTTTTGTAATTAGCAGCATTTATTTCAGTCCCTGTGGTCTCCACAAGATGTCAGTGTCTGTGGAGCTGGGTCAGTAAGTCCAGCTGATCCCATCAGCTGGGATTTGTGGAGTCTAAACACACCACAATACAAATCAATGTCACACAACCTCTATGTGTGTGTGTGCGTGTGTGTGTGTGTGTGTGTGTGTGTGTGT
>NW_019504780.1:0-1179 GCF_002814215.2 Seriola lalandi dorsalis
GACATTTTATGATGTTTTTATGACTTATAATACTATGTTGTTTTTTCACTTTTTTTGCCATACTATACTATGTTGTTTTTTTCACTTTTTTGCCATACTATACTATGTGGTTTTTTTCACTTTTAAGGCCTAACTATACTATGACGTCTTCATATCTTACTATTCAATGACGTCTTTTGATGTTTTTATGCCTTAGTATAATATGTTGTTTTTTTCACTTTTTTGCCATACTATAGTATGTAGTTTTTTTCACTTTTAAGGCCTATCTATACTATAATGTCTTCATATTTCAATATTCTGTGACATTTTATTATGTTTTTATGAGTTATAAACTATGTTGTTTTTTCACTTTTTTTTGCAAAACTATACTATGTGGTTTTTTTCACTTTTAAGGCCTAACTATACTATGACGTCTTCATATCTTACTATTCAATGACGTTTTTTGATTTTTTTATGCCTTATTATACTGTGTCGTTTTTTTTCACTTTTTTTGGCATACTATACTATGTCGTTTTTTTTCACTTTCAAGGCCTATCTATACTATAATGTCTTCATATTTCAATATTCTGTGACGTTTTTTGATGTTTTTATGAGTTATAAACTATGTTGTTTTTTTCATTTTTCTGCCATACTATACTATGTTGTTTTTTTCACTTTTTTGCCATACTATACTATGTGGTTTTTTTCACTTTTAAGGCCTAACTATACTATGACGTCTTCATATCTTACTATTCAATGACGTCTTTTGATGTTTTTATGCCTTAGTATAATATGTTGTTTTTTCACTTTTTTTTCCATACTATACTATGTTGTTTTTTTCACTTTTTTGCCATACTATACTATGTCGTTTTTTTCACTTTTAAGGCCTAACTATACTATAAAGTCTTCATATTTCAATATTCTGTGACATTTTTTGATGTTTTTATGAGTTATAATACTATGTTGTTTTTTCATTTTTTTCACTTTTTTGCCATACTATACTATGTCGTTTTTTTCACTTTTAAGGCCTAACTATACTATGACGTCTTCATATCTTACTATTCAATGACGTCTTTTGATGTTTTTATGCCTTAGTATAATATGTTGTTTTTTTCACTTTTTTGCCATACTATACTATGTCGTTTTTTTCACTTTTAAGGCCTATCTATACTATAATGTCTTCATATTTCAATATTCTGT
>NW_019504781.1:0-723 GCF_002814215.2 Seriola lalandi dorsalis
GTGGGTTCTCAAATGACAATTTAATGCTGAAATCTGTTTGAATCTTTTCGCACAGGTGTTACAGGAGTACGGCGTCTCACCTGTATGAGTTCTCATGTGGACTTTCAAAGCACATCTTTGTCTAAAAGCTTTCCCACAAATCTCACAAGGATATGGTTTTTCACCTGTGTGGATCATCATATGGTCTTTTAATAATTTCGGTATATAAAATCTTTTCCCACAGGTGTTGCAAAGGAACGGCTTCTCACCTGTATGAGTTCTCATGTGATCTGTCAATGTATTACTTTTTCTAAAAGCTTTCCAACAAATCTTACAAGAATATGGTTTTCACCAGTGTGGATCCTTGCACGTTCTTTCAACGCTGACTCTCTGCAAAATCTTTTCCCACAGGTCTTGCAAGGGTACGGCTTCTCACCTGTGTGTTTTCTAAGATGTTCAGTCAGAAGGTACTTGTACTTAAAATCTCTTCCACAGGTGTCACATTTTAAAGACTTTTTTTTACCTGTCTCAGTGTTACCTTGAGAGTTGTGAGAGAGGAGCTGGTGGTCACTTTCCTCATTAGTAGGAGTCAACATAAAGGTATCAGTCTCCTGCTTCAGTACAAGCTGCTCTCCCTCCTGACTGGTGCAGAGTTCCTCCTCTTCCTCTTTAATCTGTGGAGGCTCTGGGTCCTCCTGGTCCAGACTGGAGTTCCTCTCCTGGTCACAGAGCTGCTGGTCAGTG
>NW_019504782.1:0-3404 GCF_002814215.2 Seriola lalandi dorsalis
ACTCTGAAACAGTTTGTCTTTTCAGAGCTTTAGAGTACAAGTACACAGTGTAGTAGTATGAAGTAAAGTAGTAAAAGGTATATAATATAGTAGTAAACAGTGCAATACTGTGAGTTATAAAGTAGTACTGTGAAGTATACAGTAGTATTAGTATACAATGTAGTACTGTGAAGTACACAGTAGTAGTCGTATGCAGCGTAGTAGTATATAGTAGTACTGTGTAGTATGCAGTAGTAGTAGTAGTATACAGCAGTAGTAGTATACAGTAGTACTGTGTAGTATACAGTAGTAATGTGTAGTATGCAGTAGTAGAGGTATACAGCAGTAGTAGTAGTACTGTGTAGTATGCAGTAGTAGTACTGTGTAGTATTTAGTAGTAGTACTGTGTAGTATGCAGTAGTAGCAGTATATAGTAGTAGTACTGTGTAGTATGCAGTAGTAGTAGTAGTAGTAGTAATACTGTGTAGTATACAGTAGTAGTAGTATATAGCAGTAGTACTGTGTAGTATGCAGTAGTAGTACTGTGTAGTATACAGTAGTAGTACTGTGTAGTAAACAGTAGTAGTAGTATATAGCAGTAGTACTGTGTAGTATACAGTAGTAGTATGTTATAGCAGTAGTACTGTGTAGTATGCAGTAGTAGTAGTAGTAGTACTGTGTAGTATGCAGTAGTATACCTGTGTAGTATACAGTAGTAGTAGTATATAGCAGTAGTACTGTGTAGTATGCAGTAGTAGTAGTATATAGCAGTAGTACTGTGTAGTATACAGTACTAGTAGTATATAGCAGTAGTACTGTGTAGTATGCAGTAGTAGTAGTATATAGCAGTAGTACTGTGTAGTATGCAGTAGTAGTAGTAGTAGTACTGTGTAGTATACAGTAGTAGTAGTATATAGCAGTAGTTCTGTGTAGTATGCAGTAGTAGTAGTATATAGCAGTAGTACTGTGTAGTATGCAGTAGTGGTAGTAGTAGCAGTACTGTGTAGTATGCAGTAGTAGTAGTAGTATATAGCAGTAGTACTGTGTAGTATACAGTTGTAGTAGTATATAGCAGTAGTTCTGTGTAGTATGCAGTAGTGGTAGTAGTAGCAGTACTGTGTAGTATGCAGTAGTAGTAGTAGTATATAGCAGTAGTACTGTGTAGTATACAGTTGTAGTAGTATATAGCAGTAGTTCTGTGTAGTATGCAGTAGTAGTAGTAGTAGTAGTAGTACTGTGTAGTATACAGTAGTAGTAGTAGGAGTAGTAGTAGTAGTAGTAGTACTGTGTAGTATGCAGTAGTAGTAGTAGTAGTAGGAGTAGTAGTAGTGGTAGTAGTACTGTGTAGTATGCAGTAGTAGTAGTATATAGCAGTAGTTCTGTGTAGTATGCAGTAGTAGTAGTATATAGAAGTAGTACTGTGTAGTATACAGTAGTAGTAGTAGTAGTAGTAGTAGTAGTACTGTGTAGTATGCAGTAGTAGTAGTATATAGCAGTAGTTCTGTGTAGTATGCAGTAGTAGTAGTATATAGCAGTAGTACTGTGTAGTATACAGTAGTAGTAGTATATAGCAGTAGGTCTGTGTAGTATGCAGTAGTAGTGGTAGTAGTAGTACTGTGTAGTATGCAGTAGTAGTAGTATGTAGCAGTAGTACTGTGTAGTATACAGTAGTAGTAGTAGTAGTAGTAGTAGTACTGTGTAGTATACAGTAGTAGTAGTAGTAGTAGTAGTACTGTGTAGTATACATTAGTAGTAGTATATAGCAGTAGTTCTGTGTAGTATGCAGTAGTAGTAGTAGTACTGTGTAGTATATAGTAGTAGTAGAAGTTCTGCGTAGTATACAGTAGTAGTAGTAGTAGTACTGTGTAGTATACAGTAGTAGTAGTATATAGCAGTAGTTCTGTGTAGTATACAGTAGTAGTAGTAGTAGTAGTAGTAGTAGTACTGTGTAGTATACAGTAGTAGTAGTAGTACTGTGTAGTATACAGTAGTAGTAGTATATAGCAGTAGTTCTGTGTAGTATGCAGTAGTAGTAGTAGTAGTAGTACTGTGTAGTATATAGTAGTAGTAGTAGTTCTGTGTAGTATACAGTAGTAGTAGTAGTAGTAGTATTAGTAGTAGTAGTACTGTGTAGTATACAGTAGTAGTAGTATATAGCAGTAGTTCTGTGTAGTATATAGTAGTAGTAGTAGTTCTGTGTAGTATACAGTAGTAGTAGTAGTAGTAGTACTGTGTAGTATACAGTAGTAGTAGTATATAGCAGTAGTTCTGTGTAGTATACAGTAGTAGTAGTAGTAGTAGTAGTAGTAGTACTGTGTAGTATGCAGTAGTAGTAGTAGTAGTAGTAGTAGTAGTACTGTGTAGTATACAGTAGTAGTAGTAGTAGTAGTAGTAGTAGTACTGTGTAGTATACAGTAGTAGTAGTAGTAGTAGTACTGTGGAGTATACAGTAGTAGTAGTAGTAGTAGTAGTAGTAGTACTGTGTAGTATGCAGTAGTAGTAGTAGTAGTAGTTCTGTGTAGTATGCAGTAGTAGTAGTAGTAGTACTGTGTAGTATACAGTAGTAGTAGTAGTAGTAGTAGTAGTAGTTCTGTGTAGTATACAGTAGTAGTAGTAGTAGTAGTAGTTCTGTGGAGTATACAGTAGTAGTAGTAGTAGTAGTAGTAGTAGTATACAGTAGTAGTAGTAGTAGTAGTTCTGTGTAGTATGCAGTAGTAGTAGTAGTAGTAGTACTGTGTAGTATACAGTAGTAGTAGTAGTAGTAGTAGTAGTACTGTGTAGTATGCAGTAGTAGTAGTAGTAGTAGTAGTTCTGTGTAGTATGCAGTAGTAGTAGTAGTAGTAGTAGTACTGTGTAGTATGCAGTAGTAGTAGTAGTAGTAGTTCTGTGTAGTATGCAGTAGTAGTAGTAGTAGTAGTTCTGTGTAGTATACAGTAGTAGTAGTAGTAGTAGTAGTAGTAGTAGTACTGTGTAGTATGCAGTAGTAGTAGTAGTAGTGGTACTGTGTAGTATGCAGTAGTAGTAGTAGTAGTAGTACTGTGTAGTATGCAGTAGTAGTAGTAGTAGTAGTAGTAGTAGTAGTAGTAGTACTGTGTAGTATGCAGTAGCAGTAGTAGTAGTAGATCTGTGGAGTATACAGTAGTAGTAGTAGTAGTAGTAGTAGTACTGTGGAGTATACAGTAGTAGTAGTAGTAGTAGTAGTACTGTGTAGTATGCAGTAGTAGTAGTAGTAGTAGTTCTGTGTAGTATGCAGTAGTAGTAGTAGTAGTAGTTCTGTGTAGTATACAGTAGTAGTAGTAGTAGTAGTAGTAGTAGTAGTACTGTGTAGTATGCAGTAGTAGTAGTAGTAGTGGTACTGTGTAGTATGCAGTAGTAGTAGTAGTAGTAGTACTGTGTAGTATGCAGTAGTAGTAGTAGTAGTAGTA
>NW_019504783.1:0-762 GCF_002814215.2 Seriola lalandi dorsalis
TATATTAAGGCATAAAAGGTCATAAAAATATCATAGTATGGTAAGGAATAAAACAATGTAGTATAGTAAGGCACAAAAATGCCAAAAAACTTCATAGTATACTATTGCATAAAACGTCAAAAAAACATCACAGTATATTAAGGCATGAAAGGTCAAAAAAACATCATAGTATTGGAAGGCATCAAATGAAATAGTACAGTAAGGCACAAAAATGCCAAAAAATTTCATAGTATAGTATGTCAAGAAAATCATAAAAAACGTCATAGTATAGTATGGCATAATACGTAAAAAAAAACATCATAGTATATTAAGGAATAAAAGGTCATAAAAAGGTCATAGTATGTTAAGGCATTAAAGGAAATAGTATTGTAGGGCATAAAAATGCCCAAAAAATGTATGGCATGAAAAAGATTAAAAAAAAAATGTCATAGTATAGTATGGCATAAAAGGTCAAAAAAACATCATAGTATATTAAGGCATAAAAGGTCATAACAACATCATAGTATGGCAAGGCATTCAATTAAATAGTATAATAAGGCACAAAAATGCCAAAAGACGTCATAGTATAGTATGGCATGAAAATGATAAAAAACGTAATAGTATTGTATGACATAAAACGTCAAAGAATGTCATAGTATATTAAGGCATGAAAGGTCATAAAAACGGCATAGTATGGTAAGGAATAAAATGACATTGTGTTGTGAGGCATAAAAATGCCAAAAAACATCATAGTATAGTATGGCATGAAAATCATAAAAGCCG
>NW_019504784.1:0-749 GCF_002814215.2 Seriola lalandi dorsalis
TTACCACGTGGACAGAACCATGTGAGCTGCCCCCCCCGTTTCCAGTCTTTATGCTAAGCTAACAGGCTGCTGGCTGTAGCCTCATATTAACTGAAAACCACAAACTGTTCCTCTAAGAGCAGAAAACATTAATCGGGTTATGACAGTAATTATTTACAGTTTCTGTGACTCTCTTCATCTCTGGCATCCAGACAGACAGTCAGACAGACAGACAGTCAGACAGACAGTCAGACAGATGATCAGACAGACAGACAGACGATCAGACAGACAGACAGACAGATGATCAGACAGACAGACAGACAGACAGACACACAGACAGATGATCAGACAGACAGATGATCAGACAGACAGTCAGACAGATGATCAGACAGACACACAGACAGATGACCAGACAGACAGTCAGACAGATGATCAGACAGACACACAGACAGATGACCAGACAGACAGTCAGACAGATGATCAGACAGACACACAGACAGATGACCAGACAGACAGTCAGACAGATGATCAGACAGACAGATGATCAGACACACAGACAGACAGACAGACAGTCAGACAGACACACAGACAGATGATCAGACAGACAGATGATCAGACAGACAGTCAGACAGATGATCAGACAGACAGACAGGCTGTCTTGAAGTCAGACAGTCTGTGCAGCTCAGTTAAGAGTCGAGCCAATCACTGCCTGATTAGCGCTCATCAGACTCTGGTCTCCTGCAGGGAGAGGAGGGGGAGGGGGGGGGGGG
>NW_019504785.1:0-761 GCF_002814215.2 Seriola lalandi dorsalis
AGTCTTAAAATAATAAAAAGACTGAGAAACGCCAAATAACATTTGTTTGGTAATAACCTTTAGCCTGCTGACTACACCAAAATCAGCAGTGGTGCTGAAAACAAGGCGCTAATTGGCTCCACCACTTTCTTTCTCACCAAGTCTTTTTTTGTACACAGAAGGGCACCGTGACTTTTGCAAAAACTATGAAAATTGTCCTGGTTCACTTTTCTGGTAAAGAAGAGACACTTGTCTAATCTGCAGAAAGACAGACACATACAAACCCACACAGAGCACAGCTTGATGAGGCTTAGTCTGAGCCATTTCACAGCAGTTTGTCCCTCATCAGCAGAATCTTTGTGCTCCTGTTGCTCAGCATGCCTGACATATGTGTGTGAGTGTAACCCAACACACAGTTCACATTACACATTGTCCGGCCAAACGCACGACTCCCCTAACTCACACATGACAAACGAACACGATACAAACAAAAAGACTTATGCACATTGCCACGACACACACTTATGCACCCTGTTGGTTATTAAACAGAGTGAGCAGTGTTACCCGTCTGTGCTGGAGCAGCATGGGAACACAGACGGGTAACACTGCTGAGATGACCTCATGGCTGCCCCCATGGAGCCAGACGATAATCCTAAAAACACAGACCGTCACGCTACCACCTACTATACAGCCAACACAACATCCAGCCTAAAACAAACTTCTGCTGATCCTGTCTGATGGTTTGCCTCCTACAGTGAATAAAAATAAATTGTCTATGTGAA
>NW_019504786.1:0-1883 GCF_002814215.2 Seriola lalandi dorsalis
TGTCTGTCAGTCATCCTCACCCTGAATCTCCTGAGTCTTGCCAGTCTGTCTGGCAGAGTCTTCTCCTGGCTGGAGGTCAGCTCTGCTACATGAGTTCGCCACTGCTGCTCTCTCTCCTGAAACACAGGCATTATGGCAATTTAAAAAATGCAATTTTAAAGCTGCACTGATCAATATTTTCATATTGCCAATGGATCAAATGACTATGTGTAATGTCAAAAGGAGTCGCTCATAGTGATAAATGCAGAATTAGCAGTTCCCGTCAGCTTTACAGAGCAATTCAGCATCTTTTAGCTCATTGTTTCGGTTAGTGGTTAGTGTCTGGTCTTCCAGCAGATAAAGAGTCTGATATAAAAAGAGAGTGAATATTGGACTATTGTTCAGAAACATGAGGTTATGAGGTCAAGGGGAGCACTGACACAAATAGATACCATTGATTTTTAAATTATTTTGTGACTTGCCAGGTATGACAGTTACTTGTTGCTTTTGTCAGGCTCACTTATGCTAAAACTGGAAGACGTGGAATTTGGTGGCATTTCAACTCGCTGGGCGGATTGTCTTGAAGAACATGAACTCTCTGTTCAGATTGCAGTTACACCGTGATGAAATCCAGTCACAGTGCGAGCCAAACCACCTCTAGAGGTGCTCTGACCAAACTGATTTAATTCCAGTCACAATGCTGCATGCATTTACACATTGCGTTAACATGCATTTTTCCTTATCCAGATGTCCACTTACATATTTGCAGCATAAATAAATGCCAGGAGTAAATGCAGCAGTATCTTGGATCGGAAAAGTCAGTTCTGAGGGTTCATGGAATGAGGCCATGGTTATCTCTTGTTTCGACTACTACAATGCTCTTCTGGTGGACCTCCCTTCATACACAGTGAAACCCTTACAGATGGTCCAGAATGCAGCAGCCTGTCTGCTCTTTCATCAGTCTCAAGTCACTAATGCTGCCTTCAGAGTGACTTCTGGGTCTGCTCCATGTACTTGAACTCAATCACACAGGAATATCGTCTGACATCACCAACCCTGCACACAAGACGTCTCAGTCCAGACTGTTCTGGTCTGCGGTTCTCTGATGGTGCAACAAGCTACTGAATGCTTTCAGAGCAGGAGCGTCCCTCTCTATCTTCAAGACTCTCTTGAAGCCTCATCTCTTCTGAGAGCACCTCCTCTCCAACACACTAACATGTCTGACTAGCTCTTACTGTGCACTTCTTTACCTGATCTCCTTCACTTCTGCTACTTCACTACTGCACTGACATATCTTCTGTAATTTTGAAAGTTACAAGGTTCCCCTGATACAATGATATAAGAGTTCATATATCCTGCTGGGGCTGCAGCTCTGAGTAAGGCGTGTTCATGAGTGAGGTGTGTGTGTGTGAGTGTGCATGTGTGAGTGATGAAAAATGCTGGGCCCGCTGGTTGTGTATGCCTGACCTCAAATTGGAGTCTGTATTGACATTGCTCTCTTGGATCCAGTTTCCTGCTGTTTGCTTCTAATGTTTAATTTTCACACGTGTGAGAGAGAGGAAAGTGAGAAATCTTTAAACAGTTCAGATGGGATACATGTGAGATGGCTGAAGCCAGTTTCTCTCAATGGACAGGGCCTGTCATCAATTAACATTTCTGTCATGCTGTGTGTGTGTGTGTGTGTGTGTGTGTGTTTGTGTGTGTGCTGTTGTGTCTGAGTGTCGGGGGAGCAGTAATATGTAGAGGAAGTTGATGTGAGCAAGGGAGGCATTTAGTTTAATGTCAGTCAGTTTAAAAAGGAAGCCTCGCTGACACATATGGAGTGAAGGTGAAAGCAGTTAAACTGTTACCTCCCCAATTACATCCTGAACACACACACACACACACACACACACACACACACA
>NW_019504787.1:0-1705 GCF_002814215.2 Seriola lalandi dorsalis
CCCCCCCCCCCCCCCACTTTCAGGGTGGATCCTGGTGGAGTCCGATGGTTGACACCAGGTCTGAGGAAGTGTAAGTGTGTTTTTAATTTTATTGATCCTCAAACTGTCACATCACTGATGTCATGAGTCCTCATCAAAATGTCAATAACTGATCAGATGATCAATCAGTAACTGCAGCTGTATCTTGTTCTCTCCATCAGATTCCTGTGAACTCACACTCGACACAAACACAGTACACACAAAGATCGAACTATCCAGCAACAACAGGACAGTGACATATGTGGAGGAGGATCAGTCGTATCCTGATCATCCACACAGATTTGACCACTGGCCTCAGCTGCTGTGTAGAACTGGACTGGATGGTCGCTGTTACTGGGAGGTCGAGTGGAGAGGAAGAGTTGACATATCAGTGAGTTACAGAGGAATCAGAAGGAAAGGAGACAGTAAAGACGGGGAGTTTGGATGGAACGAGCAGTCCTGGACTCTGTTCTGCTCTGATGTTTTTGGGTACTCTGTCTGGCACAATAACGGAGTGACACCTATCCCCTCCTCCTCCTCTGTCCCTGACAGAGTAGCAGTGTATGTGGACTATCCTGCTGGCACTCTGTCCTTCTACAGAGTCTCTTCTGACTCACTGATCCACCTCCACACCTTCAACACCACCTTCACTGAACCTCTTTATCCTGGGTTTGGGTTTAGGTTCTGGCCTAGTTCCTCAATTTCTCTGTGTTGATTGTAGCAGAGAGTCTCCTTCTGTTAGAGAAACTCTCTCACTGTTGAACAGATCAGTCTGTCAGTTCAGTTTCTACATGTCTGTCTCTTTTACACACACGTTTTCAGGTTCATATATTAAATCAGTTTATTTTTTAAACTTTTTTTTTTTTTTAAATGATTCTTGTAAACTAATTCGTCTTCCTTTAAAGATGGAAGCTACGGTTATTAAAGGATAAACATGTTGCTGACTTTTGTTGCTGTTTTTTTTTCCTCTCTAACCCTTATTTTCTTATGTTTTCACAATAAAAGCCTCATTGTGAGTAACAGTGTTTTGTCTTTCTCTAAATCTGAGGACTACTGAGTTGATTCAGTTCAAACTAAAACACTAATGAGGTTTTTCCAAGAGGATCCAGGTGGTTGATGACTCTCTGGAAGTTTTGACATTGTTGGTTCAATCCTGAGATAGAGATTTAATTTTGAAAGCCAATGTTCAGAGGAAAGACGGAAATTCTCAGAGAGAAGAACCGTTTTTTTTCTGTCCCAGTCTCTCAAGTTGTTGGAAGACTTGTCAAATGGTTTGAGGTCCTGGTTTTACTCCTCAGTGACTAAATTAACTTTGAAGTCCAACACTAAAAGTGAAAACTCAAAATCTCTCACAACATAAGTGGTGAGACATTTAGAGGTTGTGTGTTTGATCCTTATCATATCAGACAGTCCGATACTCAAAGAAAGACTGACTAGCTTTTAGAAATGATGTCTCCAGTGTCTCTGACATAATGTCTCAAAGTGTTAGAGGACTCTTCAGGTGTTTTACAGTCTTTGGTTTGATCCTCAGGTGACTCAATAAAGTTTGAAGTCCAACATCCAAAGTGAAGACTCAAAATCTCTCTAATTTCAATGTTCATATGGACGCTTGGCTGTCTGAAATTTGTAAACCTATCCTTCAAATCTAAAAAGATTTTCCTTTGAATGGTGGTCGTTTTTTTTATTT
>NW_019504788.1:0-699 GCF_002814215.2 Seriola lalandi dorsalis
GTAGCATATTTTAGATCTGATATGGTATTGTATTTGATTTAGACCATGATCTTGTAAAATTGACACATTAGGACTTA
This sequence comes from Seriola lalandi dorsalis, assembly GCF_002814215.2. NCBI lineage: Eukaryota > Metazoa > Chordata > Actinopteri > Carangiformes > Carangidae > Seriola > Seriola lalandi. Next base: position 78 of record NW_019504788.1, read on the forward strand.
TTATTTGGTTTTGAATTACAATATAATTTGGTGTGATATTGTTTAAGTATAATTCATTTTGGATCTAATGTGGAATTACATTCAGTTTCTATATTTTGATTTTATTTCTTTTTATTGGTGAAAAAATAGAAAGTGACATAGAAGACATTGGGCCTCATTCACCAACCATTCTTAAGAAGAAATTTTTGTGACTTCTGTCTGTGTCTGCACACGACCCTTCACTCTCACGCCCTTCTGAGGGCATATTCAGGCGTTACCTACGCTAATTAGGGCCAACTGGCGCACACTTTCAGTTTACGAGGAGATTGGCATTCATCAATCTAAGAACACAGGTGCGCACAATTCTGTGGTTTAAGAACACGTTCATGAATCTGACGTAGAGTTTTCTTAAGGACTTTCTTAAGAACAACTTAAGAAAGAATTTAAGAAAATACTTAAGAAGATATCGGTGAATGAGGCCCAGTGTGACCATAAAACATAAAAGACAAGGTGTATATAAAATGAGATTTCAGGAGTGTGTGTGTATGTGCACGATAGGATGTTCTAATGAAAGTTGATAATATACAATAATAAAAAGTAACAATAATAATAATAACAATAATAATAATAATAATAATAATAA
>NW_019504789.1:0-1876 GCF_002814215.2 Seriola lalandi dorsalis
GGCCCTCTGGGGGCCACACATTGTGTGTGATGTCTTCAGCTCTCAGTCTTTAGTTCTTGTGTGATCCTCGTCTCTTGATTTTTCCTGTAGCTCATGAAAGTTGTTGTTGTGTTCAGTGAAGTAAGATCTGGTTTTATGTTGTTCTGGTTCTTCCTCCTCAGCTTCAGTCACCAGTTCTCCTCCTCCTCCTCCAACAACCACGACCGCGGATCGAGTGACGGAGCCGTCGGCCTCCACAGGTGAGAGGTGACAGGTTCTGTTTGAAACCCGAGGTCTAGACCGCGGTCCACAAAGGACCAGACCCTCATAGACCAGGTCCTCCTGTCTCGTTCTCTGTGCAGTGAACTGGAAAACGCTGCTGTCGTCTCAGCTGGACCTCCTGAGGAGGAACTCCACCCTGCTGCGCTCCGACACCATCACCGTGAGTAACCATGACAACACCAGTTACTCGACAAGAACTGGAAGCAGGCTGTTCTCCGAGGCTCCGTGTTTTATAACACAGCACCACTTTACATTAAGACTCATAAATGGTTTATAATACGGTTATTAATTCAGTTTATATATAAATCATTAATAAACTAGTTATAACAGAGTTTTCAGACATTGATGCAGGCTCACTATTTGGCAAGATGAAGTTAATGATTACTACTCATTAATCTGACTAATGAGTTCAGGAGCTTTATTGTAAAGTGTGGAACGACTCATTAATAACTAGCTAGTGAAGTGAAGCTTCATCACAGTTGTACTGACGAGTGGTTCATTACTGGAAGCTTTAAATCAGACTCAACAGGGACCTCTGCTGGTCAGTGTAGGGTTAACCTAACCCTAACTAACCTACCCGAACTAACCTAAACCTAACTAACCTAACCCTAACTAACCTAACCCTAACTAACCAAACCCTAACTAGCCTACCCTAACTAACCTAACCCTAACTAACCTAACCCTAACTAACCTAACCCTAACTAACCAAACCCTAACTAGCCTACCCCTAACTAACCAAACCCTAACTAGCCTACCCCAACTAACCTAACCCTAACTAACCTAACCCTAACTAACCTAACCTAACTAACCTAACGTAACTAACCTAACCCTAACTAACCTAACCCTAACTAACCTAACCTAACCTAACCTAATCCTAACCCTAACTAACCGAACCTAACTAACCTAACCCTAACTAACCTAACCCTAACTAACCAAACCCTAACTAGCCTACCCCTAACTAACCAAACCCTAACTAGCCTACCCCAACTAACCTAACCCTAACTAACCTAACCCTAACTAACCTAACCTAACTAACCTAACCCTAACTAACCTAACCTAACCTAACCTAACCTAATTTTAACCCTAACTAACCGAACCTAACTAACCTAACCTAACTAACCTAACCCTAACTAACCTAACCCTAACTAACCTAACCTAACTAACCTAACCCTAACTAACCTAACCTAACCTAATCCTAACCCTAACTAACCGAACCTAACTAACCTAACCTAACTAACCTAACCCTAACTAACCTAACCCTAACTAACCTAACCTAACCTAACCTAACCTAACCTAACCTAACTAACCTAACCCTAACTAACCTAACCTAACTAACCAACACATGGATGTCTAAAATGAACTGCTGCTCATTAATCTGACTAAGGAGTGAGTCGTTAACAGGTAACAGGAGCTTTAAGTGTAAAACACATCATCATTTATTAATGAGGCTCCTGTTAAAGAAATAAAACTCAGTGACTCACCTTCATCCTTTATGTTGCTGATGTTAGTGACTCGGAGCTGCTTGTGTCCCGGGTTCATGTTGTCATGACGATCAGGTCCCAGTAAGACCCAGACTGGTTCCTGTAGACCACCACCTCTCTCTCTCTCTCTCTCT
>NW_019504790.1:0-1466 GCF_002814215.2 Seriola lalandi dorsalis
CAGGGAGGGAAAGCCTATACACATGAAGCCATTGAGCTGGATGGGAGCTGACATAATTGTATGAACCTGTCAATGTCCACTTTCAGGATTCAGTCAGTTCTCGCCACAAAAGACGTGATATCGATTTGACTTCCGCAGCATCTGTTCCACTCATAGGACCGTATGAAGAATCATTTATCGAGTAAAACGTTGACCACGATCTGTTTTCTCTCAAATATGAAGATTTGTAACAGTTTTCTTATGATTGTAAATTAGATTTTTAACTACATACCACTGAAAGTAAATACATACTGTATAATCTACTTTTTTCCATTTGGTCTGACCTCGGTTGGTCAAAGATGCTCTGTAACAAAAGATGACGCATTATAAGCAGCGGCGTAGACATGGCGTACACATGGCGTACACTTCCTGTTTCCTAAGTTGTGATTGCTTGTTCATGTTAAAATATAACAAAAATACAACACTAGATACAGTATGAATTTTACGCTGCTCGGTTTTTATCTGCTAGCTTAATATTTAATCAACCCAGTACAAGATCATATCAGTTTAATATTCACTGCTTTCCCTCCAAAAACTGTTAATATGTGTATCAGGGAAACACTGTATTGTTGTATCCATGTCAAAAAAAAAAAAACAGCAGTGTTTCCAGCGCCAAAGCAAGAACAGGGGCCCAGACACTGATGTATGCCACATCATTTCACCACCAGACTTCATGTTTGAGCGGTCCAGAGGAAGCCTGGTGGCAAAACATATCATGATATTCATTGTTTTCTTATGCTGCTTTAAAAATGCAGTAAGATACTTGTACTAAGGTGCAATGGGAAACCTTGTGTAACTAACAGTCAGCCTCTCCGCCGTCAGCAGGCAGCGTGGGATCAACAGAAAACATGGGATCTGGATCCATTCAGAATCTCTTTTGTCTGATACTGACTGTTTTTTATTGTCTTGCCTCTGTTAAATGAAGCAGAAATTATAAAAAAAAAAAAAAATTCTTGGCGACATGCTGTTCTCCAGGGAAAAAAGCTTCAAACATCTTTTTAAAAGACTAATTTCTGGAAACCTTTGTCATATTTTACTTACTGAAAATGTAAAAGTGAAAATAAAAGTGTAACAGTGTGTAAAAACATGACTTAACCTTGGAAGCAAAGGGAAACAAAGGGATTTACCACTAAAAAACATTAAAAAAAATGCAAAATCTCATTATTTTCCTTATCTATCAATCAATCAATCAATCAATCAATCAATCAATCAAATTGGCTCCTAGGATGAGAATACTGTTGAAGTTCCTCCCAAGAGAGACTGTGATTTGCAATATGCTACTGAGCTTATCCATCAAAACCTCAGATGCACTGATGTTAACTTAACTCACTGTTAATAAACAATAACATTTGATGATGAAAGTATTGATCCCCAGTTCAGATTTGATGTTGGTGCAGAAAATTGTTTCATGTTTTTTTTTTTTTTTT
>NW_019504791.1:0-1979 GCF_002814215.2 Seriola lalandi dorsalis
GCCTTACTATACTATGACTTTTTATGAATTTTTATGTCTTACTATACTAAAACGTTTTTATGACATTTTATGCCTTACTATACTATGACATTTTTATAACTTTTTATGCTTTACTATGCTATGACTTTTTATGCCTTAATATACTTTGATGTTTGTATAACTATTTATGCCTTACTATACTATGACTTTTCATGACATTTTATGATTTACTATACTATGCCTTTTTTTTATCACTTTTTATGCCTCACTATACTATGACTTTTTTTTTTATCACTTTTTATGCCTCACTATACTATGACTTTTTTTTCACTTTTTATGCCTTAATATACTATTACATTTTTACTACTTTTTAAGCATCACTATATTATTACCTTTTAATGCCTTACTATACTATGACGTTTTTATGCCTTACTATTCTATGACGTTTTTATGCCTTACTGTACTATGACTTATTTATGACATTTTATGATTTACTATATTATGACTTTATATACCTCACAATACTATGACTTTTTTTTATTACTTTTTATGCCTTAATATACTATTTCTTTTTTATGACTTTTTATGCCTTACTATACTATGACCTTTTTTATCACTTTTTATTCCTTAATATACTATTTCTTTTTTATGAATTTTTTATGCCTTACTATATCATGACTTTTTATGCCTTACTATACTATGACTTTTTTTTATCACTTTTTATGCCTTAATATACTATTTCTTTTTTATGAATTTTTTATGCCTTACTATATCATGACTTTTTATGCCTTACTATACTATGACTTTTTTTATCACTTTTTATGCCTTAATATACTATTACTTTTTTATCACTTTTTATGACTTACTATACTATTACATTTTTATCACTTTTTATGCCTTACTATACTATGACTTTATCATTTTTTATGCCTTACTATACTATGACTTTTTTTTATCACTTTTAATTCCTTACTATACTATGACTTTTTATGCCTTACTATACTATGACGTTTTTATAACTTTTTATACTTTACTATGCTATGACTTTTTTATGACATTTTATGATTTACTATATTATCACTTTTTATGCCTTACTATACTATGACTTTTTTATCACTTTTTATGCCTTAGTATACTATGACTTTTTTTTATCACTTTTTATTCCTTACTATACTATGACTTTTTATGCCTTACACTTATTTATGATATTTTATGATTTACTATATTATGACTTTTTATGCCTTACTATACCATGATTTTTTATGATATTTTATGATTTACTATATTATGACTTTTTATGCCTCACTATACTATGACTTTTTTTTTATCACTTTTTATGCCTCACTATACTATGACTTTTTTTTTATCACTTTTTATGCCTTACTATACTATGACTTTTTTATGACTTTTTATGCCTTACCTTCACTATGACTTTTTATGCCTTACTATACTATGACTTTTTTTATCAGTTTTTATGCCTTAATATACTATTATTTTTTTATGACTTTTTATGCCTTACTATACTATGACCTTTTTTATCACTTTTTATTCCTTACTATACTATGACTTTTTTATCACTTTTTATGCCTTACTATACTATGACTTTTTTTTTATCACTTTTTATTCCTTACTATACTATGACTTTTTATGAATTTTTATGTCTTACTATACTATGTCCTTTTTATGACTTACTATACTATGTCGTTTTTATGCCTTACTATACTATGACTTTTTTATGACTTTTTTTGCCTTACTATACTATGACTTTTTATGAATTTTTATGTCTTACTATACTAAGACGTTTTTATGACTTTTTATGCCTTACTATACTATGACGTTTTTATAACTTTTTATGCTTTACTTTTCTATGACTTTTTATGCCTTACTATACTATGACGTTTTTATAACTTTTTATGCTTTACTTTTCTATGACTTTTTATGCCTTACTATACTATGACGTTTTTATAACTTTTTATGCTTTACTTTTCTATGACTTTTTA
>NW_019504792.1:0-1617 GCF_002814215.2 Seriola lalandi dorsalis
AAAAACGTCATAGTATAGTATGGTATAAGAAGTGATAGTATAGTAAGGCATAAAAAGTCATGAAAACGTTATAGTATATTAAGGCATAAAAATGTCATAAAAACATCATAGTATAGTAAGGCAAAAAAATGTCATGAAAACGTCATAGTATAGTATGGTATAAGAAGTCATAGTATAGTAAGGCATAAAAAGTCATAAAAACTTCATAGTATAATAAGTCATAAAAACGTCATAGTATAGTAAGGCATAAAAAGTCATAAAAAACGTCATAGTATATTAAGGTATAAAAACGTCACAAAAACGTCATAGTATAGTAAGGTATAAAAAATCATAGAAAAAGACATAGTATAGTAAGGTATAAAAAGTCATTAAAAACGTCATAGTATAGTAAGGCATAAAAATGTCATAAAAACGTCATAGTATAGTATGGTATAAGAAGTCATAGTATAGTAAGGCATAAAAAGTCATAAAAACTTCATAGTATTATAAGTCATAAAAACGTCATAGTATAGTAAGGTATAAAAAGTCATAAAAACTTTATAGTATAGTTAGGCATAAAAAGTCATAAAAACATCATAGTATAGTAAGGCATAAAAAGTCATAAAAACGTTATAGTATATTAAGGCATAAAAATGTCATAAAAACATCATAGTATAATAAGGCAAAAAAATGTCATAAAAACGTCATAGTATAGTATGGTATAAGAAGTCATAGTATAGTAAGGCATAAAAAGTCATAAAAACTTCATAGTATAATAAGTCATAAAAACGTCACAGTATAGTAAGGCATAAAAAGTCATAAAAAACGTCATAGTATAGTAAGGTATAAAAAGTCATAGAAAAAGACATAGTATAGTAAGGAATAAAAAGTCATAAAAACGTCATAGTATAGTAAGGTATAAAAAGTCATAGAAAAAGACATAGTATAGTAAGGAATAAAAAGTCATAAAAACGTCATGGTATAAAATTCCATAAAAACGCCATAGTATAGTAAGGCATAAAAATGTCATAAAAACATCATAGTATAGTAAGGCATAAAAAGTCATAAAAACGTCATAGTATACTAAGTCAGAAAAAGTCATAAAAACATCATAGTATAGTAAGGTACAAAATGTCATAAAAACGTCATAGTATAGTAAGGCATAAAAACGTAATAATATAGTAAGGTATAAAAAGTCATAGAAAAAGTCATAGTATAGTAAGGCATAAAAATGTCATAAAAACTTCATAGTATAGTAAGGAATAAAAAGTCATAAAAACGTCATAGTATAGAAATCCATAAAAACGCCATAGTATAGTAAGGCATAAAAATGTCATAAAAACATCATAGTATAGTAAGGCATAAAAAGTAATAAAAACGTCATAGTATAGTAAGGCATAAAAAGTCATAAAAACTTCATAGTATAGTAAGGAATAAAAAGTAATAAAAACGTCATAGTAAAGTAAGTCATAAAAACGTCATAGTATAATAAGTCATAAAAACGTCATAGTATAGTAAGGCATAAAAAGTCATAAAAAACGTCATGTATAGTAAGGTATAAAAACGTCACAATAACGTTATAGTATAGTAAGTCATAAAACGTCATAGTATAGTAAGGTATAAAAACATCATAAAAAC
>NW_019504793.1:0-1185 GCF_002814215.2 Seriola lalandi dorsalis
ACAAACACCAGAGCAGAAAGCACAACAAAACAAAACCTGTCGTCGTCTTCTTCTTCTCCTTCGACCGCTTCGTTTTCTTCTTCGTTGGGCTTTTAATGGCTGTTGGCAAACGAGCCTAACGCATAACTGCCACCTACTGGACTAATGTGTAAAAGAAAAGAAAAGAAAAGAAAAGAAAAGAAAAGAAAAGAAAAGAAAAGAAAAGAAAAGAAAAGAAAAGAAAAGAATTAAATTCTCTCTACCATCCCCACAACTAACAATTTTCATAACCAGAATCATATATCACAATATCTACAGGACGTTTATTATGTCTGGCGGTGCAGAGAGTCTGTAAAAATGACTGTACAAAAAGAACAATTACATTTAATGAACAGTGAGGAGGCAACAAAATGAACTGATAAACAAAAGATCTGCTATCACCATCAAAAATGTATTGTTAACACAATATCAGTACTTCATTTTTTAAAATATCACGTCACCCAGAGAACATTTCCTCAGCTTGTTTCTCTGATAACTTCAGATCCAGACGTCCGACGACTAAAATCCTTCATCTGGTTCAAATATAGAGTGAAAACCACCAAGGTGTAAAAAGTGTATGTGGCTTAAAACTAGATAAAAGTCAATGTTGAGCTTCTGTCAGACAAACACACTGACACATGATCATACAGGATATGATGTCACTGACAGGCGACCAATGAAATGTTACCATAATTAAAATCACAAATTCCACTGATTGGAGAATTGATGGAAACATTTGTGATAATGTAAGAACTCAACTCAACAACATATAGAGCAAAGGTCTAGATGTTTTAACCATTTTAATGTAGAAAAGTTTCAGATTATTACCACGTCATCATGTTGGAGTAATGCTGTGGTAAATACAGGCCACAGGGGTCATGCATCTATACAAGTCTAATGATTATTTCCACCAAGGGTGTAGAAGTAATGGAGGGAGCCACCCTTCTTCAGGAAGCAGTCGTGCTTATGGGTTCCTGGTTTGATCTGACGCTGACAGACACCCAGCAGGTCATCAGAGATGAAATCACTGTCAAACACCTCCAGCCTCAGTATGTCGTTCTCCTGACCCTTGAAGTGGGTGAACTCCTCCTCCCACCAGGGGTTGGCATCGTTGTTACGGATGGACGTCGTACCCAGAGTGGCTGAGCCACAGAACACCTTGACGTA
>NW_019504794.1:0-1457 GCF_002814215.2 Seriola lalandi dorsalis
CATATTATAGTAAGGTATAAAAAGTCATAGTATAGTAAGGTATAAAAAGTCATAATATATTAAGACATTAAAATTCATAGTAATGAAAAAAAAAAAACTTAAAAAAAAAAAGTCATAGTATAGTAAGGTATAAAAAGTCATAGTAATAAAAAAGTAATAAAAAAGTCATAGTAATAAAAAAAAAATACTTAAAAAAAAAAAGTCATAGTATAGTAAGGTAAAAAAAGTCATAGTATAGTAAGGTCTAAAAAGTCATAGTAATAATAAAAAAAAATACTTAAAAAAAAAAAGTCATAGTATAGTAAGGTATAAAAAGTCAAAGTGTAGTAAGTCATGAAAAGTCATAGTATAGTAAGGTATAAAAAGTCATAGTATAGTAAGGTATAAAAAGTCAGTAATAAAAAAAAAATACTTACAAAAAAAAAAGTCATAGTATAGTAAGGTATAAAAAGTCATAATATATTAAGACATTAAAAGTCATAGTAATGAAAAAAAAAAAAACTTAAAAAAAAAAGTCATAGTATAGTAGGGTATAAAAAGTCAAAGTGTAGTAAATCATGAAAAGTCATAGTATAGTAAGGTATAAAAAGTCATAGTATAGTAAGGTATAAAAAGTCATAGTATAGGAAGGTATAAAATGTCATATTATAAGAAGGTATAAAAAGTCATATTATAGGAAGATATAAAAAGTCATAATGTAGTAAGGTATAAAAAGTCATAATATATTAAGACATTAAAAGTCATAGTAATGAAAAAAAAAAAAACTTAAAAAAAAAAAAAGTCATAGTATAGTAAGGTATAAAAAGTCATAGTAATAAAAAAATTACTTAAAAAAAAAAATCATAGTATAGTAAGGTATAAAAAGTCATAGTAATAAAAAAAAAATACTTACAAAAAAAAAAGTCATAGTATAGTAAGGTATAAAAAGTCATAATATAAGAAGGTATAAAAAGTCATATTATAGGAAGGTATAAAAAGTCATATTATAGTAAGGTATAAAAAGTCATATTATAGGAAGGTATAAAAAGTCATAATATATTAAGACATTAAAAGTCATAGTATAGTAAGGTATAAAAAGTCATATTATAGGAAGGTATAAAAAGTCATAATATATTAAGACATTAAAAGTCATAGTAATGAAAAAAAAAAAACTTAAAAAAAAAAAGTCATAGTATAGTAAGGTATAAAAAGTCAAAGTGTAGTAAGGTATAAAAAGTCATATTATAGTAAGGTATAAAAAGTCATAGTATAGTAAGGTATAAAAAGTCATATTATAGGAAGGTATAAAAAGTCATATTATAGTAAGGTATAAAAAGTCATAATATATTAACACATTAAAAGTCATAAGTAATGAAAAAAAAAAAAACTTAAAAAAAAAAATTCATAGTATAGTAAGGTATAAAAAGTCATAAAAAACGTCATACTATAGTAAGGCATAAAAATGTCATAAAAACGTC
>NW_019504795.1:0-963 GCF_002814215.2 Seriola lalandi dorsalis
GTGTAAACACCACGTTAGTACATTTACTAACTTATTAACGTTGAATTAGCAGGATTTAACAAACAGCTGATGAGAGACTTTGATGACGCGCTGCATAAATGTGTTGTATGTAAATGGGAAACTCATTGATAGGGACTACAGTTCTTTTCATTTACTAACAAGCATTGGTCAATACTGAAACTACTTTTTCAGAACTCTTCACACAGTCTGCATTACAAACATGCATCTCAGCTAAACAGTTCATCTCACCTCCAAAACTCTTTCTCGCCAACAAAACACATCATACATGTGTCAGAATCAGTTCATTCATCCACAACACTGGCAACAAGTCTCACTCAGGAAGCAAACAGTGTCACTCTTAGCACACTGAACTACAAAAAACTACCAACAGAGAGCATTACACAAAAGACATTCTATCTTTGAAGTTTGAATGATTTTTTTTCAGATAAATCAGTGTTTTATAATAGAATAAGATCTTTGCACTTTATTGAGTGTACTAAATTATTGTATTGTATATTGTAACAAGAATGAATCAGCAATGCAGCAATTACTTCAATTACATTTATGTTTTCTATATCTTTGCATAGTGATTTACAGTACTTCATGTGTAACATTCACTTTTTCTCTTCTGCATTCGGACACGTTTTCGTCAACATCACATCTTATGTCTTCTCTGGCAATGCACCTTGGGAAAAATCTTTTAGATTGTCTGATCAAACCCTGGCGGGCTTCAGGAGAAATATCTCCACACCCTGCATTCATGGCGTCCAGCAAGGACAGCTGGTCATGTGGAGAGTGGTCATGAACCTTCCACCTCCACGAGGAGAAAAACTCTTCTACGGGGTTCAGGAAGAAAAGGCAAGAAAAGGACAGACATCCTGGGATGTGCAGCAAACCAGTCAGTGACTGCAGCGGAGTGGTGGAACGCCACATTATCCAGCACGTCAACAAATGTTGTGTTTC
>NW_019504796.1:0-1143 GCF_002814215.2 Seriola lalandi dorsalis
GTATGGCATAAAAACGACAAAAACTTCATAGTATGTTGAGGCATAAAACGTCATAATATAGTATGGCATAAAACGTCATAGTATAGTATGGCATAAAAACGACAAAAAACGTCTTTCTATAACAAGGCATGAAAATGTCAAAAAACGTCATAGTATAGTAAGGCATAAAACGTCACAGTATAGTATGGCATAAAAACGTCAAAAAACATCAAAGTGTAGTAACGCATAAAAACGACAAAAAACGTCTTTCTATAACAAGGCATAAAAATGTGAAAAAACGTGATAGTATAGTATGGCATAAATCGTCATAGTGTTGTATGGCATAAAATCGACAAAAAACATCAAAGTGTAGTAATGCATAAAAACGACAAAAAACGTCATAGTATAGTATGGCATAAAAACGTCAAAAAACTTCATAGTGTAGTAAGGCATAAAAACAACAAAAAATGTCCTATTGTAGTAAGGTATAAAACGTCATAGTATTGTATGGCATAAAAACGACAAAAAACATCTTTCTATAACAAGGCATGAAAACGTGAAAAAACGTCATAGTATAGTATGGCATAAATTGTCATAGTATTGTATGGCATAAAAACGTCAAAAAACATCAAAGTGTAGTAATGCATAAAAACGACAAAAAACGTCATAGTATAGTATGGCAGAAAACGTCATAGTATAGTATGGCATAAAAACGTCAAAAAACTTCATAGTGTAGTAAGGCATAAAAACAACAAAAAACGTCTTTCTATAACAAGGCATGAAAACGTGAAAAAACTTCATAGTATAGTATGGCATAAATTGTCATAGTATTGTATGGCATAAAAACGACAAAAAACATCAAAGTGTAGTAATGAATAAAAACGACAAAAAACGTCATAGTATAGTATGGCAGAAAATGTCATAGTATAGTATGGCATAAAAACGTCAAAAAACGTCTTTCTATAACAAGGCATGAAAATGTCAAAAAACGTCATAGTATAGTAAGGCATAAAACGTCACAGTATAGTATGGCATAAAAAAGTCAAAAAACCTTATAGTGTAGTAAGGCATAAAAAGAAAAAAAAATGTCATATTGTAGTAAGGCATAAAACGTCATAGTATTGTATGGCATAAATCGTCATAGTATAGTATGGCATAAAACGT
>NW_019504797.1:0-3731 GCF_002814215.2 Seriola lalandi dorsalis
CTCAGAGCCTCCATCTTCTCCTTCATCATCTGACTCTTCTCCTCCTCTTCCTCCCTCAGAGCAGTGATCCTGGCCTCCTCTTCCTCCTCTAGAAACTGGTGAAGCTTCTTAAACTGCTCCTTAATCTGCCTCTCTGTGTGTTGGGCCTGGACCTTAATGTGTTTTGCTGATTCATCAAAGTTTCCTTTAACTTGTTCAAACAGCTTCAGTTTCTCCTGTAGAGGCCTAAGACATTTCTGGAGCTCCTTTTTGTGATCCTGTGCAAATTCATGGATGGGTCTGAATCTGTGGTTGTTGTGTGTTTTTGAATCTCTGCAGACGAGACAAACTGGCTGCTGATGGTCCAGACAGAAGAGTTTGAGTTTCTCAGAGTGCAGACTGCAGACAGACTCAGATCCTGCTCTCTGCTCTCTCTCCAGTAAGAAAGTCTCACACAGGTTTTTTAAAGCCAAGTTACGAGGTGGTTCACTCCTTGATGATCTCCTCTTACAAACTGGACATTCCTGTATAGGTTTCCCTCTCCACCAGCTCTGCAGACAGTCTCTGCAGAAGCTGTGGCTGCACGACAGGACAACAGGATCTTTAAAAATGTCCTGGCAGACTGGACAGGAGAGATCCTCCTGTGATCGGAAAGACATTTTCTCTTGCAGTGAGGCTGAAAACACAGAGACCAGACAGAGCCCTAAACAGGAAGCCAGTCCACTCCCTTCTCTAGAAAGTTCCCTGAAAGTTATAATCACTCTGAGCTGTTTCACTTCCTTCTTTAAAATCACAGTCTGTGTGTGCAGTCATCAGCAGGATAACGCTGTTAAATGTTGCTCCCAGTATTTTGTGTTGTATCGTTTCCTCTCAGGGGAAGTTGTGGATCTGGTCTGGAAGAGATTCTTATTGTCTGTCTCTCAAAGTCTGTCGTGGAGGAACAAGTCTATTTCCTGGTTAGTCTCAGGTGAGTTGGAGGTGGAGCTTTGTCTGGCAATCTCTGTCAGACGTTGAGCAGTTATGTAGCAAACAAGGCCAGAATTTCCTTCCCCAGCACCGTCAATGTGGGTTTTTATTCTTCAAGAGCAGCAGTAAGACACCAGCCCTAACTCTTTGTTATGTTATCAACTAAGAAATGAAAAAGAAAATTAAATAGCAGATTCCTGTTCAGAAAATTAAAAACATAAATGTTTAGAAGGTTACCTCGGAGACTTGTAGTTATAAGTGAGTAAAGTCGCTGTAGCTGATCACGTTATAAACCTTTGTCTGTGGCTGTGGCTAATTTGAGCTTCAAAGGAAAAGTACTTGACTCTGTTGTATATGTTACTTACATAAATAACAAATGTTGTCAGTTGTTTTTTTCCTTTATCTATTTATTTGACAATTTGTCAAATAGATGGAAGAAATGCTGAATTGGAGTTGCGTTGAGTTACTGATGCTAGTGGAGCAGAGGCTAACCTGGATGTTAAATGACGACTATTGCTTTCCATTTGGCAAATTTATTAGGATAACTACAATTCCCGTCAAAACTAAGACCTGTAGTGGATGACAAACGACCCCTGAAAATATAAATGCTTCTCATTTGTGAACAGACTTTAATATACATTAGTTAACATCAATAAGCTCCTTGGTACTCGAACTAGCAAACAGGTTTAGCTATATAATGTTATGTTAGCTATAAAGCTAATGAGCACAGAGTGACTTGTTTGATCAGTATAATCACATTGTTTCTTATGATAGACCTGAGATATGAAACATGCTTGTGGCAAAACCTTATTTTCACTTTGTGTTCTGACTGCATGTTAAAGCCTCTTTACTAATTATTACATTTTACTGACAGTACTGACACAGGAGGTCAAGAGTCAAGTCAAGTCAAATGGATTTTTATTCCCAGTATAACATCAACACTAACCAAAGCTCTCTAAAAGGGAAGGAAGAAATCATCAACAACATCAACCAAAGAGAAGCTGGTTATGTTGAAGTGATTTGAGAGGTTTACATGTACTTCTTGATACAGCGCATTTTGCTGTGACTCTGGGTCGACATAGGAATCTATTGTAGGTTCTGGAAATCCAAAGTGAAAAAAGGGGCAAGCATCAAACCTTTCAGCGCCACATTGTAAGCCTATACGTGAGTATTTGAAATTCACCCATGTAAACATACATAGAAAGAAAATAAGATATCTTGAAATGACTTGTAATTGTTGAGTATTGCTATTTAAAAAATGATTACTATTAACACTGCATCTCTATCACCGACTAAGCTATTTCAGTGTTAGAGACCTTCACTGGTAACATTTTTAGTTGGAGAACATTACTATTGCTAATGTATGGAAACAGCCTCTCAGTGAAAGTGTGTGAGAAGGTGTGTATGTGTGTGTTAGCATCAGGATCAGAGAACGAACGACAGTTTCCCTTTGTCGCAGTCCAGGTGAATTCTGATCCTCTGGAGCTTCTTCTTCACCGAGACAACAATGTGGGGATCTGATGGTGAATACGCAGCAGTGTCACCATCAGATCCCCACAATCCTAGTCACCACAATCTAGACTTTATGACTCCCTTCCTCTGGACAGACTCTGCTGCCAAACCCAGGACCCAGCCTGTATTGTCTCCGACCTCGACATCCCAGCTGTGACTTCCTGCGGTGAAACCCTCAGAGCCCAGGACGATGTGATAATAGTCAAACCTCTCTGGATTGTCAGGAAGCTTGTGTTTCTCTCCATGACTCACACTGGTCAGATCCTCAGACAGGATGAGGTCTGGATGAGCAGTGTTTGGATCCAGAACCACAGGACTGTAGGAGACCATGTCCTTCATCTTGTTCCAGATGTTGAAGGTCAGGTTGCCCAGATGTTTGGCCTGGTCTATCAGAGCCAGCTGTGGATCATCCAGCAGGGGGCGCTGCTGGACTCTTTCCACTGTAACCTTGTAGTTCTGCAGGAATGAGACGTCTTCAGCTCTCAGCTCGTCCTCTGTGGCTCTGACTGTGTGTGACAGAGCTGCTATCTCTCTGCTCAGAGCCTCCATCTTCTCCTTCATCATCTGACTCTTCTCCTCCTCTTCCTCCCTCAGAGCAGTGATCCTGGTCTCCTCTTCCTCCCTCAGAGCAGTGATCCTGGCCTCCTCTTCCTCCTCTAGAAACTGATGAAGCTTCTTAATCTGCTCCTTAATCTGCCTCTCTGTGTGTCAGACCTGGATCTTAATGTGTTTTGCTGTTTCATCAAAGTTTCCTTTGACATCTTTTAAGAGCTTCAGTTTCTCATGTAAGGGCTTCAGGGATTTGTCTAGTTTCTCTTTGAGATCCTGTGCAGCTTCATCGATAGGACTGAATGTGTGTTTGTTGTGTGTTTTTGAGTCTCGACAGACGACACACCGGCTGCTGATGGTCCAAACAGAAGAGTTTGAGTTTTCAGCGTGCAGACTGCAGAGAGGCTCAGACCCAGCTGAAGCCATTTTCTCTCAGAGTGAAGCTAAGAACAGAACGCTAAAACAGGAAGACAGTCGTTTTTTTCCCTATATTGCTGTATCAAATTCCCTCAGTTAATTTCCATTTTAATAGTTTTTTTTTTCAGTCAGCAGTTGGAAGTGAAAGTATTCAGTTTTCTGGTTTTGCCTGTTGTTCCTCTCTTTCTTCAGTTATGAAAATTAATTTATAATCTGTCTTTCAGTGTGTGCGGCTCCTCAGGCAAGCAGTGAGGAAAACAAACCCTAATTCCTGTTTGTCATGGTGACATAAGACATGAGGTGGAGCT
>NW_019504798.1:0-1770 GCF_002814215.2 Seriola lalandi dorsalis
CATATACAAGATGAGGAAAAGCTGCCTTAAACCACACGAGGTCAAGCCAGGGAGTTACTGGGTCAGGATTAGACATGTCAGATGATAAACCTATCCAAGGGGCTTGAATTTGGCATTTCCTCCAAAATCAATTATATCGCTCTCAAAACCACTTCACTGACATCTGGTTACCTATAAGCCCACAGTGCGGTCCTAATAGCCCTTACCTTTCCAAGCTTCCCTCAGAGGGAGGAATATGTGGGCGGTTCCACAGACTTTATTTTGTTAGCGGTTCCTGGAGGGCCGAGTAAACTTATCAAAGGCCTCCTGTTATTGCACTCCTTTCCTATGAAGTTAGTGCCATGGTTCAAAATTATTTCAAAGGGGGTCCCATGCTGAGCTACGAAGCAGCAGAAAGTGTTGAGGAAGCTATTTGCCTCCAGATTGGACAGGAGATCACAGCACTGACACAGAGTGTGGTAAGATGTGCGAGAAGCATTTCCCATCTCTTCTCTTGTTGGCAGAAAACTTCAATGATTTTATCCATGCTTTTCTACAGGCAGGAAATTCAATCTAATCAAACAATTTGGCTCTATATCTGACAATGTAAGTCCAATCAAGGTGGGCCACAGACTAAAAAAAATATATTTATCCCATAATGCTAGATCTTAAAGGCCAGATCCTGAAATCCCTGATTGAGAATTATGACGATAGAGTACATCATTATAATGATGAGACTGTTTGCAGCCTCAGAGGGAACTATTGGATCTCGGGTGGGAGAGGAGCAGTGACAACACACCAACATTCATGTCTCGTCGGCAAAAATCAAAAACCAAGACCATTGATTCTCTCAATGGCAGGCTTACATATGTCCGGCTCACACCTTATGTCACCAGGCCACACAATATAACAACAAATGAAACTGGCATTTATCTAAGTGTTTGGTCATGTTTATAAAATCAAAGGAAGGCTATATGACATCCCCTAGTTTCACATTATTCCACTGGTCAATAGTTACTCGCAGTAAAGTACCAAAAACCATTATTACCAGGAAACGTTTGGGAATAAGAATACTGCTTGCCAGAATATGAACAATGAAAGTTTCAAAATATCGTACATGTTTTATGAGAAATAAATCCATTCGCCACTTTTGTTAGGCCTTAAGGATACACCCACTGTGTTTTGATTAGAAACACTGCATTTAATCTTAACCGTGTTTACATGAGGTCCACGGGATACCTGTAAGCCTCCTTCTGGCTCTTCCTGCCTCTGCCCTTCTGTTAATTAGATTGGCTGCCAATAAGAGAAGAGATGAAGAATTGTTCAAGTGTCTTTAACATAACACAATGTCTTTCTACTGCTCTGTAGGAAGCAAAGTAAGGAAAGCAGGATGTGGAGTCAACTTTGGAAAGCAGGATGAGGGCCATCAATACCGCACCATGGATGATCGTAGACAAACAAAGGTTTTTGAGGACAAAAGAGATCCTGAACACCAGCCTCGTCAGTAATACCACCTGTATAATAGGCAGTGGCATTACAGCCAAGAACTCTTTGATCAATTCTGGAAAAGATTTATCAGACATTAACTACCAACACTACAATCATGAAAAATGGCAACTGAGAACCCCAAATTTTGCCCTGAATCGATTGTTATGGTTATAGTTATGGATATCCATATTCATGGTGCCCAGGGGCCAATATAAAGGGTTCAGAGACTTCTCCCAGGATCAGAGAAACAAATCTAAGATGATGGGTTTGCTGGAAAATAATATGTCGTAGTGATTACCTCAC
>NW_019504799.1:0-3107 GCF_002814215.2 Seriola lalandi dorsalis
GTCTGTTTCCTGTCTCTTGTCTGTCTTCCTACTGTCAAATGTCTATGGAGGAAAACTGACATCATTGTGTTCTTCAAGAAAAAAAGTTGGAATTATTTCCTCCTCTCTTCCCTGGTTTCTTTGACATTTGGGAAGAGATTTCTAACTTTGTATGCAGATGGTTTCTCCTGCATGTCTTCAAGCCCAGCACCCAATCTAGGTCAACCATCTCACTGCCTCCCAGCTGCCTGAGTGTGTGCGCATGCCTGTGTGTGTGTGCCTGTGAGTGTGTGTGCTGTACTTTCAGTGCTCCAGGCTACACTAACAATAACAACAATTGAAAATATATTTGTTGTTTCTCCTTTAAGAAAAATCCATTAAATATACATTTTTGCTATAGAGTACCAAATAATTGGTGTACTTAAAGTAACAGAGTAGAGTATATCATAGAAATGCTACAGTAGCAATAGCTGACGGTATTGATTAAAATAATCAATGTCGCTGTCTCTGTTGACTGCTTGCTCTGGGGCTTTTGATAGTGAGCAAAACAGGCCTCAGGCATCAGATCACAGATGTCTGTGACCAGCCTCTTGAATCACTGAGGCTGTTCGAGCCATGAGCCACACCCACCTATAGTCTCACTCTGTGGTCTGGTACAGCCTCCTCTATGGTTATCTGAGCTTGCTCTTATCTCTTGGGGGGAATATCAATTTGACAGACCACCAACACACATTATCAATCTGTGCATAATTTGGACATTCACACTTTTATTCCTTTTAGCACATTGGCGCATTATTGCATATTATTACAGAGCTCTTGGACTCTGGGACTACAGGAGCACCAAATGCTTTGTGCACTAGTTCGTACATGTGCAGAAAATCGCACACATGCATCTGCATCTGTGTATATAGCGATTTACATTCATGGTGAGTGTTTGTGAAGTCTAATGTAAGGATGTGTTTGTGAATGTGTGTTTACTGAGAATATGACCACACAAAAATGTCCATACATGATGATAGATTTTCAAATAGGCTATATTTGTTTCAGTTTTGAACAAAATTCTTTTCTTAACTTCCTAGGAAGTCTGACTTTTATAACTTAGGTTTTTGTTTTCTTGATATGGAAAGGTGAAAACATTTCACACTTTCAGGTTATACAACAGCCTTGTAAAAAAACCCTAAACCCTAAACCCCAGAACTTTGCTTGTTAGGTTCTTTCACTCTATAATTTCAAACTTCATTTCAAACGTAATTTGACAGCATGAAACTGAAAATCGCAGCTGCAAACATGAGATTTACTATTGGAGGTTGTCAGACAGGAGATGGACTGCTAGCTGAAATCCAAAGGAAAAATTCTAGGATGCTTGTTAGGATGCTTGTTAGGCATCATAACTTTTAGGACCAGGGTGCTAGAGAGGATCAGTCCCACGTATAACCCCTTTCACACTTAATGAATGCTTAAATATTATAGAATCACACTTACATACACCGCTTATTTTGCAACTGATGTACATGGTTTTAAATAGCTCACTTATTATACCTATTTTGGTTGTTTTTGGTGTTCTTTTTAGTAATTATACATACATCTATTTTTAGTTGTGGGTATGTCTGCATATTTAAAAATATTTACATACTTGGCGTACATTTTCAGATGTCATGTGGAATGCCCGTCTGTGTGTGTGCATTTGTCTACACACATGTAGCGTGCACTCTCCATCCCTCAGCAGTGCTAACTGAATTATGCATTATTCAGAATTTAATATCATCAATCATCTAAGACATTCCTATGTGCCAGAGTTTGAGAATCATTTTTGAAAGGCAAAATTGGATGTGGAAATTATTATTATTATTTCTTAATTTCCCCAGCATCATTCTGATGCCATTAGTATTGTTAGCAATATGCTTGGGTTGATTATTATTCGAGCCCTTGAGGACTCTGGTCAAGTGCACACAGCTAATGATATATAAGGTATCACTTGTTATCTGATGTACAGGATATTTAAAACTCCCAAAGTCAAATTTATATCAAGTCTATTCTATTCAGCTTAATGTACATGTTGCACATTTTATTATAGTATTAGAAACAGGGGGACCTTAAACATGAGTATCATTTCATATAGAACTATACAGGTTTGATAGGCATCAAACTGTATTTGAAATTCAAATTAAATGAAAAGATTAGCATGAGTCAGTTTTAATAAAGCTGACATGGATCACAGCAATAGATAGAGTGCACTTAGTGTAATACGTCATGAACAGCTGTGTGCCTGCGAGTGTCTGTGTGTGCTCAAATGTGTGTGTCTTTCCTTGAATGATTGTGGGTTCAAGAGACACCCCATCAGAAACTTTAATTTTCAGAGAGTGGCTTTCAGTCATCAAAAATGTGGCCTAATATGCACAAGTAGCCCTCTCATACTGAGCCATAGAAACATTTGTCTTTTAAATGTATACCGTGTATTAGCTCCTTTTAGGCCAATTAAACCATGTAAAAGGAAGCACAGACTGAATACTGACTGTATCCAGAGGACGAAAGTACTATTTTATATGGCAAGATAGAGAACACTTTCCCGTATTTTACATTAACCAGAAACAATCCCCTTAAATTAAAAACTAAATTTCTTATAACTCACACCCAAATACAAAAAGTTATCTATGGATGCAGGGAATATTTACATTAAGTACAGATAGAGCAAATTATTACACTCAAAATTAATCAACAGAGATCATGATATACCTTTAAAAGTGGCAAGTATGTTCAATGACAGAATTACTCTTTGAAGCCCAATGTAGAAATGATGGGCGAGAGATACAAGAATTTGTGGTGTAGGTATTTCATTTTCAAAACAGTCTCTCGGGATGCTGTAAGAGACGGTATTATTATGCGCCAATTTTAATGATGCAATGAAAAGAAGATGCAAATATTTAAACTTTTTATTAGGCATACCTTACACTGTTACATCTGCCAGCCTAGCCTTACCTTTTAAGTTAAATGCCACTGTGTGTGTGTTATTGTATTGCAATGTATGGCTTGCAATATATGACACATTTTCAGCGTTGATATCATTGATCACAACGACAAATTGCAGTAGCCCTAGACTCCATTGACAATCCACTCTACATTCTTCATTG
>NW_019504800.1:0-3493 GCF_002814215.2 Seriola lalandi dorsalis
GAGGGGTTTAAGTCCTTCTCTAATGGTCATACCCGCCGCCAGTGTGCAAAATATCACAAACCACTGCAACCTTAGTGCTGCATTAATGTTAATGTAATTTTCTCTGTTTTGACAGAAACCTTGGAAAGTCGGGCCTGCGGGTGTCCTGCCTTGGATTAGGTAAGAGCCTCTTAGATTATCGGGCACACTGAGAAGTTTTCTTCACCCCAAAGACTTGCATAGCAGATTTGTGAGGCGAACTGATAACCCCATGGTGCTTTAACTTCAGATAGGGAGAAAAAGAGTGTGGGGAAAAGTTTAGTGGCAAGAAGTTATAAGGAATTATAAAGAAAAAGTTATAAAATAGCTAGATCTTGTTTCTTGTACAGTATGTGCAGTATCACTTGTGCTGTACATATAGTATCACTGTTCACTTGCTTATCTCTGTGCATGTGTGTGTTTCTGTATTACACTGACGTGCACCTCCCTGTCATCCTCTTTAGGAACATGGGTGACATTCGGTGGACAGATAACGGATGAGGTGAGAGCAGATGGATTTTGTGATCTTCCATCAGTCAGGGGTTGGGAATAGAAACCCTCAATATGATCTGGCATATCGTGGATTGCTCAAGAAGCCTATTTTTACATTTAGTGACAACATATTGCAAGAGAGAGCCAACACAAAATAAACATATGTTTAAAGAAGGCAAAGCCATAGCATCCTTCTTTAATCTTGTGAAGGAAATTTTAATTATTGAATCGCCCTAACACCTCGCATCAGTGATCACTCACCCCATAGTTTCCCCTCCCTCTTCCTTCTCCCCTGTTCTCTCAACAGATGGCAGAGCAGCTGATGACTCTGGCTTATGAAAATGGCATCAATCTGTTTGACACAGCAGAGGTCTATGCTGCTGGGAAGTGAGTATATCCTGTGCCACAGGTCTCTCATCAGTCAGCAGAAACACCAAATATTATGAAGCTGCTGATATGATTGATGATAAAGTCACCAGGTAGAGATTATAGACTAGTTGCCATGCTTGGGTGTTTATGTCAGGTGCACACTTCACCCATATTTCAAAAAATATACTAGTTTATTTATTTTGTTGTCATGTGACAATGCAGATTGCTTCAGTTAAATGTGCAGAGGTGCTTATAGTGATCAAAAAGCTTGTGCCAGAATCACTCCTTTACAAATGCTGTTTAAATAATCCAGTAATCAAGTAGTCCGTTTACACTGTTCATTTTGGATCTTTTACTACTTGACAACATATGGAAAAAGAATTTAAAATTGTTGTAGCCTACTACTGCAAACTGTCATATGCTGGGACACTACAATTTATTTCTATGACTATGTCTGGTCATGACTCACCGTGAGTGTATCTCACACACTGATTTGAGTTGTAATGATTGGCTGAGTAGCATCACATGACCAGTGCCCTACAGACTAGAAAAACTGCACTGGTTAAAACAGAAATAATGAAAATGTTAAATTTACAGGTTTTAGGTCCTGGCCTGGATAGTACAGCATCTGGGTCTGGACCCGGACCATGGTCCACCTTTTACTGAGATCAGCGGATGGCTATCAACTATCTACCTGAAATACATTTTTCTTTGCTGCTCTTTAAAAGTAGTTGCCAGAGGTAGCACAGCGCAACTTGCTGTGTAGGCTACTGTTTTATCTGCCGTTTTATCTGGGTGTGAAAGTTTATCAATACTTTAAATGGTGTGGGATCAGTGCATAGACTTGCATACTCATCGATTTCTGATCCAGTATTTTAGGCAGTATCGGAGACATTGCCAATACTAGTATCGGAATTGTAAGGAATTTTCCCTTACAATTCGATCATATAAACAAACTTAATATTCGTTGACAGCCCTAATGGAAACACACATTAATTCCCAACTTGGCTACTGTCAATACTTTTTATTGGCTCTGTTCTGTTGGTAAAAAGTAGTTCCAATGAACTATTAATGGGCACAAAAGATTAATCTGTCTCTCCTTGAATGTAGACCTGAAATTAGGGCTGTCCTTTTTGTCACACCTTGTCATTGTTGCAGTAACATTGATGAGGGTTCAGATATTCACAGTCTGGGTCTAAATTTACAGGAGAGCTAGTGATGATATTTTTAACCTCAGAGGGCAGCCCTGTGATGCCTTATTGCCGTATGTAATGATGGTTTAAATTCCAGTGTGGATTAATCTGGCTTTGTAGTAACTTGGGTGCTTTGAAATAATCTAAGGGATTATCCTTTGCAAACAGTATCTCTGATTAACAGCAGCAAGTCCTTTTTTAATCCTCCCAAGAATATTCTAGTTTTGCCATTATGTTTGGGGAGATGTGTCAGAGTGCTGGTGTTTCTCAAAAGAATATCAAAAGAAAGCAAAAAGACAAGAAACATGCAGTAGGTCTCTGGTGGTTTTCTTCACTTTTATCATCTAATGCCTCAGCAGCTGTCGTCTGCCTAACGTCATCACTACATGTTCTATTTTTCTGAGGAGCTTTCAACAATCACTTCGTCCTTCCTCAAGGATGGGGTTAAAAAAAAAAAAAAACGGGTGCAAAGTTGATCTTTAACACAGAAATATTACCAACTCCAACCATAATCATCATGCGACCATAAAACAAACAACAATTCAGCAGAAAGCACAAATCTGTTTGACACGTGCAAATGTTTGTGACAGCATGTCACATAGCTCAGTATGTGTTGCACAGGTGTTAATCCTGACAGCTTCCAGCACAAAGCAGCACAGAGGAGCTTATATTACACACACACACACACACACACACGCACATACACAGGAGAGGAACAAATCTCACACTTTGCACATCAGAATAGAGACAGCTTTCATGTGAAGTCTTTGGTTCTGGCTTAACTGTGATTCCGTCATCAGTCAGACTCAGAGAACGTGAAGTGGTGGCTGTACAGTCGGCTGCTGTATTGTTGATTCTGGGTTGCGATAGTGGACAGATAAATAAGGTTTGTAAGCTGTGCTCACTCTCCTCGCCCTGCTCATGCACAGCACTTGGCAGTTTCTGGCTGTTTGTGTTGCGTGTTTGTTTAGCCTTAGCTCTACAAAACAGAGAAATGGTCACAAAACGAACATTCAACATATAGCGATATTTATATATTGACTGTGTTATTTAACTAGCGTATCCATCCCAATATACAAGCTACTGTTTCTCAATATAGGAATAAATATGTGTAATTGCACGAATAAACATATTCTGCTTATCCCCTTTCGCTGCTGTTATCAGCAAACACATGGCTTCAAAGCAATTAAAAGTGCGAGTAATTGGCAGAATAAAAAATTCCATCTTCATTTTCTTTCAGGCTCAGACATTGTGCTCTAGATGCATAGTAATTACAGTATATTGTGTGAGACCAGTGACAAATTGGTAGCATAATTACATAGAAATCTGAAAGTAATAAAATATCTTAAATCCATGAATAATGCAGCATTACGCCATTGCTTGTGCTGTAAGTCATAACATCGCCTCGGCACTGGGATAAA
>NW_019504801.1:0-1714 GCF_002814215.2 Seriola lalandi dorsalis
GAATCGATTTATATTTGTACTATTCCAATATTAAACATACATGGACAGATTAACAGATTCCAAAGGCTCAAATTTGCTATGGAGACATTGCAGAGACTTGAAATTATGGGAGCTACTGCCACTGTCAGTCTTATGGTTAATTTCAATTGGAGCTGAAACAATTTATACATTCATTGATAAGTCAGTCTAAAGAGAAATAGTTAGCTAATTACTTTGATAATTGTGAAAAAAAGCCAAACATGCTCAATTTCAAGGTTCTCAAATGAGAGGATCTGCTGCTTTCATCTGTCATACCATTGTAAACTGAATATCTTTGAGTTTTGGACTTTTGGTCAAATAAAACAAGACATTTGAAGGTGCCGCCTCGGCCAGTTAAATTAATTCTTGAATTGACTTTGATGTTGTGATCAGCCAAGTCAGGCACAACACTGACAAAGCAGTCTAGCAGTAGAGTATGACTCCAACAATTGTATGTCATTATATAATGGTAGTATTTCTTTTTTTGTCACTGTCCAGGCCTGTGGCATCATTGTTGAGCTCATTCGCTCGAAAAAGATGGCCGGAAGGGCAGTGTTACTGGCAGGGCCACCTGGTACAGGAAAGGTAAGTGTTTAGTGTTCATTCAAGACAGAGAAAAAACTTAAATGAATGTGGCTTCTGTTGTTGATGCAGATTGTGACCCTTAAATTCCTTTTCTACCTCTCCTCCCTTCAGACTGCCCTCGCCTTGGGTATAGCACAGGACCTGGGAAACAAGGTGCCTTTCTGTCCTATGGTCGGCAGTGAGGTCTACTCATCTGAAATTAAAAAAACAGAAGTACTGATGGAAAATTTCAGGAGGGCCATTGGTGAGTGTCACTTAAATAGTTAAATTCAATTTCTTTGTTTTGTTTTGGTAGGCTCTGACCCATTAGTGTTTTCAATTGTAGTAATGAAAAAAAGCTTAGCAAGAATTTAATTTACACAGGTACCAATTCTAAATGCTGGTAGTTGACTTGTCGCCATAGTAGCGGAAAGAGGGCAAACGCTACAACAAAAGGAAACGTAGAAACAGCCAAAATCATATAATCACCAGATCTCCTACTGAGAACTTTTCTTTTCCCGCTGAATGGTACTAATGAAAAGTTTTAACAACAACGTCATGAATTATCCCGAGTATCTGAAACATGGTCTCCAAAAAAACAACAACAACAAAAAACCCATTTTCATTCCCTCCTTTTGTATTGTTTTGGAAGCACAGGTTTTAGCTCGTAGAATCAAAACTGACAGAATGAAGTGTTTTTTTTTTTTAACTGGGAGAACTGAACCTTTAATGGTTCTTGAGGTCTTGAGTTCCTCCGATTCACTTCAGTCCTGTGGTTTTTGCATCTTTTGGTGTAAAATGATCTTGTATTTGTTCAACTTAGCCCCTCAGTGGGAAGTCCTTGGGCAGAAAGAGAAAAGTGTTTTACTCTCCCCATCCTCATGAGCTGAAAGGCAACACTCTGCTGCGGATTTGTGAGAGTAGTGTTGAGAAGGAAGGAAGGCCTGAGCGGGGGAAGGGGGTTTGTCTGACTGCTGATGGTACCTGTCGCAGGGGAGGAAATGGAGCTTAGGCAGAGAGGAGAGGTGGTCATCAGCACCTTCGCTCCTCCCCTAGAACAGGATCTGCAGTGGGAGTGGGTTTCATTTGAAGGTTGTCATCACCTTGCCGATAAGAGCACCGTGACACACAG
>NW_019504802.1:0-1495 GCF_002814215.2 Seriola lalandi dorsalis
GGCGTTACCGAGGGTGAGTGTCTTCAAAAAAGAGCAGTGAAAAAAAAAAAAAAAAAATACCAAGAGCAAATAGAAACTGTAAAATCTGCAAAATCTCTATTCTAATATCAACACACATAAGATGGGACACATGATACATGAGAATATGCAGTCATGTATTAGATATATATAAACAGACACGATGAAGTCATCCCTGTGTGTTCCCTAAACGGCTTTTTTGATCCTTCTGGAAAACTACTAGCAAGCTGCTCCGTACCTCTTTGCTCGCTTAGCAGCGATGAAGGCCGCGCTTAATGTCCACTTGACCACAACTTTCCGTGCATGCGCATCAATCCCGCTGTGCAAATAGTAAAAGTGTGTCTGTGTGTGTGTGTGTGTGTGTGTGTGTGCGCCTACTCCCTGCTGCACCCCGCTTCCCCCAGGGAGTCACCACAGATGCATAAACCTGTCGGCTCTCATGATCGGCGGGGCAATGCGTGGAGGCACACAGTGACAAGGCTCACCTAAATTCATTAGACCTCCTAAGGACCAGATCCATACAGCACTGCAAGCTGGTGTCACTGCTGGTTACCCTGACACACCCACCCACACACACACACACACACACACATACACACACACACACACACACACACACACACACAAGGAGTGCAAAACAAATGCTCCAGATAAGGAAAAACATGAAAGCCGACCTAAATCAATCATGATACACCGCAGGACCACCTAGCAGTCAATATCGGACAATTCACGTCAAGGAGCGCGACAGGTATTGTGTTTGACTTATGAAAGTTGGCCGCAGTTGACATTGTCGGGACTGGTAATAGCAGATGGGAAAACACCGAAGCAACGGGGCAGAAAATGGCGGCAGTGATGACATACTTGTAAGAAAAAGTAGTTTTGTTTTCTGGAGGAGAAAGCTGGCTGATGCAGAGGGAGGATGTTTAGCCCAGAGGGTAGAGAAGCGGGATGGTTATAGACTTCTGACGGGCTGTGAACATTCGGGTGAAGAAAAAACGAGAAAATAACACCAGACTCTTCATCAGCAACTACCTTCGAGATTCCCCTTAAGCGAAGCATGTAAACTATGCCATTAGTATTAGAGTATAGAGAACTGGGCAACTCCAGGTGTGAATATAAAACTGTATCAGTGTAAAGCAAAGAATGTGCAAAGAAAGAATAAGACTAAACTAAAGAAACTAAAGAAAAATGTTCCTTATTGTGCATAAGTCTATGTTAATGTTTCCGTGTGTGTGTGTGTGTATCCCGGTGCCAGGGCTGAGGCAGGACGGGCAACAGAGCTGGCAGCCATGCTAACCGCCCCCCGACTCTGTGTCTGCTCTGATTAGATGGGGCTTCTTACTACGGTGTGCCAGCAGCTTCGCCAAGATAAAGACGCACTAACAGATGTTCCCCTTATCTCAGGACCAACCTCAAGCCCATCAACTCCTTAACACTCACGGACACACACAATCACAGAGACAAACAGACACACACA
>NW_019504803.1:0-1262 GCF_002814215.2 Seriola lalandi dorsalis
TCTTCTCTTCTCTTCTCTTCTCTTCTCTTCTCTTCTCTTCTCTTCTCTTCTCTTCTCTTCTCTTCTCTTCTCCGTTATAATGAGCTCTGGCTTGTGAGGTGTGACGGCTCCCTCTGTTGGCTGTTCTATGTCAGCACACAGTTGCAGGGCAGATTGACTTTAAAAGATTTACTATCCCTACTCTGCATCTGAACGGGAGCTGCCCTGCATCTCAATGTGCTGCCGATATTACCATTGCGTACTAAAACGTGTGAAGTCAACCTTCAAGGATTACATTATGATACCTGTGCTTGATGTCACTGAACTCACTCACACTGATATCCACTCTTGGATATCACATAGCATCTCTTGCAAATAGGGACACGAAATAGGATGCATTACTGCGTGTGTGTGTGTGTGTTTGTTTGTGTGTGTGTGTGTGTGTGTGTGTGTGTACGCCTGCATTGTTGCGAGCTTGCCAACTGCATCATGTAATCAAACAGAGTAGAGGACAGTTTACAACCCTACATTTACATCCTTGTAAATGTAAGGTGATATAATACTTTGTAACAGTTTATAATGTAGTGGTATGATTGTCTGCTGGTGTTTGACTATGATCTTTACCTGTTATTTGTTCCATGGCTCTAATCATCAATAAGATATTTTCCTGGAAATTCCCTATATTTCTAATTTAGTTCATCTCAACCAATTAGAGTAGTAATGTGTGTATAATGTGTGTTTTAATCACATAGAGATTAATTAAGCAAGAGCAAGGGCAGGCCACTGCTACAGGGTAGCCCACTGTGATGCACTGCAGGGTGAGAGGAGACAAGTGGGACAGGTGAATGGATGGACTGTGAAAACAGAGGAGAGCCGTACCCTTACTATGTATTCTCTTTTCCCTGCCTCTCTCTGTGTCTATGTGGGAGAACAGAGAAATGTGAGCTTTCCATTAAACGGAGAGGGTGGGGAGATATCGAGGGAGGGAGGGAGAGGGAGAGGGAGAGGGAGAGAGAGGGAGAGGGAGAGAGTTAGAAGGAGGTGGACAAACACATGATACTAAGAGACGATAGGAGCGGAGGAAAGTGAGACAGATAGGAGAAGGGAAGAAAGGAGGGAGGACAGGAAGCATAAAGAGAGCAGAATGAGATGATAGAAAAAGTGTGAACAGAAGCTAGATAGATAGATAGATAGATAGATAGATAGATAGATAGATAGATAGATAGATAGATAGATAGATAGATAGATAGATAGATAGATAGATAGATAGATAGATAGATAGA
>NW_019504804.1:0-1197 GCF_002814215.2 Seriola lalandi dorsalis
CTATAGTATGACTTTTTTATGACTCTTTATGCCACGTTATACTTTGACTTTTTATGACTTACTATACTATGACATTATATGCCTTGCTATACTATGACTTTTTTATGACTTTTTTTGCCATATTATACTATGACTTTTTTATGACTTTTTATGCCACTTTATACTTTGATTTTTTACAACTTACTATACTATGACGTTTTTATGACTTTTTATGCCTTATTATACTGACGTTTTGATGACTTTTTAAGCCATATCATACTATGACATTTTATGCCATGCTATACTATGACGTTTTTATGACTTTTTATGCCTTATTATACTATGACATTTTTAGACATTTTTATGCCATGCTATAGTATGACTTTTTTATGATTTTTTATTCCACGTTATACTTTGACTTTTTATGCCTTATTATACTGACTTTTTATGCGTTATTATACTATGACGTTTTTACTACGTTTTTATGCCATATAATACTATGACATTTTATGCCTTACTATACTATGACTTTTTTAGACATTTTTATGCCATTTTATACTATGACTTTTTTGTGACTTTTTACGCCTTACTATACTATGACATATTATGCCTTATTATACTATGACTTTTTTAGACATTTTTATGCCATGCTATAGTATGACGTTTTTATGACTTTTTATGCCACGTTATACTTTGACTGTTTATGACTTACTATACTATGACATTATATGCCTTGCTATACTATGACTTTTTTATGACTTTTTTTGCCATATTATACTTCGACCTTTTTATGACTTTTTATGCCATATATACAATGACGTTTTTATGACATTTTTATGCCTTATTATACTATGACGTTTTTATGACTTTTTATGCCATACTATACTATGACTTTTACATGCTATGCTATACTATGACGTTTTTATGACTTTTTATGCCATATCCTACTATGACATCTTATGCCTTACTATACTATGACTTTTTTAGACATTTTTATGCCATGCTATAGTATGACTTTTTTATGACTTTTTATGCCACGTTATACTTTGACTTTTTATGACTTACTATACTATGACATTATTTGCCTTGCTATACTATGACTTTTTTATGACTTTTTATGACTTTTTATGCCACGTTATACTATGACTTTTTTATGACTTTTTGTGCCTTACTATACCATGACTTTTTTTGTCATGCTATACTATGACTTTTTAATGA
>NW_019504805.1:0-1726 GCF_002814215.2 Seriola lalandi dorsalis
ATGACTTTTTTTGCCTTAATATACTATGACTTTTTATGCCTTACTATACTATGACGTTTTTTCTCATTTTTTTTTGCCTTACTATACTATGAGTTTTTATGCCTTACTATACTGTGACGTTTTTTGGCGTTTTTATGCTTTACTATAGTATGACATTTTTTGTCATTTTTTTTACCTTACTGTACTATGACTTTTTATGCCTTACTATACTACGACTTTTTACGCCTTACTATACTATGACTTTTTATGCCTTCCTATACTGTGACGTTTTTTGGCGTTTTTTTGCCTTACTATACTATGACGTTTTTTGTCTTTTTTTTTTGCCTTACTGTACTTTGACTTTTTTTGCCTTACTATACTACGACTTTTTATGCCTTACTATACTATGACTTTTTATGCCTTACTATACTGTGACGTTTTTTGGCGTTTTTTGGGCTCACTATACTATGACTTTTTATGCCTTCCTATACTGTGACGTTTTTTGGCATTTTTTTGCCTTACTATACTATGACGTTTTTTCTCATTTTTTTTCCTTACTATACTATGACTTTTTTTGCCTTACTATACTATGACTTTTTTTGTCATTTTTTTTACCTTACTGTACTAAGATTTTTTTGCCTTACTATACTATGACTTTTTTTGCCTTACTATACTATGACGTTTTTTCTAATTTTTTTTTGCCTTACTATACTATGACTTTTTTTGCCTTACTATACTATGACTTTTTATGCCTTACTATACTATGACGTTTTTTCTCTTTTTTTTTTGCCTTACTACACTATGACTTTTTTTGCCTCACTATACTATGACTTTTTATGCCTTACTATACTGTGACGTTTTTTGGCGTTTTTTTGGCTCATTATACTATGACTTTTTATGCCTTACTATACTATGACGTTTTTTCTCTTTTTTTTTTGCCTTACTACACTATGACTTTTTTTGCCTCACTATACTATGACTTTTTATGCCTTACTATACTGTGACGTTTTTTGGGGTTTTTTTGGCTCACTATACTATGACTTTTTATGCCTTCCTATACTGTGACGCTTTTTGGCATTTTTTTGCCTTACTATACTATGACGTTTTTTGGCTTTTTTTTGCCTTACTATACTATGACTTTTTTTGCCTTAATATACTATGACTTTTTATGCCTTACTATACTGTGACGTTTTTTGGCGTTTTTATGCTTTACTATAGTATGACATTTTTTGTCATTTTTTTTACCTTACTGTACTATGACTTTTTAAGCCTTACTATACTACGACTTTTTACGCCTTACTATACTGTGACGTTTTTTGGCGTTTTTATGCTTTACTATAGTATGACATTTTTTGTCATTTTTTTTACCTTACTGTACTATGACTTTTTATGCCTTACTATACTGTGACGTTTTTTGGCGTTTTTTTTGCCTTACTATACTATGACTTTTTTTGCCTTACTATACTATGACTTTTTTTGTCATTTTTTTTACCTTACTGTACTAAGATTTTTTTGCCTTGCTATACTAGGACTTTTTATGCCTTACTATACTATGACGTTTTTTCTCATTTTTTTTGCCTTACTATACTATGACTTTTTATGCCTTACTATACTATGACTTTTTATGCCTTACTATACTGTGACGTTTTTTGGCGTTTTTTTGGCTCACTATACTATGACTTTTTATGCCTTCCTATACTGTGACGTTTTTTGGCATTTTTTTGCCTTACTATACTATGACGTTTTT
>NW_019504806.1:0-655 GCF_002814215.2 Seriola lalandi dorsalis
TTTTGGTGTAATTCTGATATATTTTACGATTTTTGAGGAAATCCCACCTCAGTTAAACTGAGCTCTGAATCTCTGGCCCTCAACAGAGTTGAAGGGAGTTTTAAAACTGCGATAAAACCTCAACCCTAAACTGTAGGTACACATAAAAGATATCAATCTCTTTATTGAAACCTTGGGACGACAATGGTGAAGTGATCTTTTCAAAAGGACTTGCAGTTTTCTGTTTCATCCAATTTTCATCTTAAACGCTGTTGTCTGCTTAGGGAGACAGAGGGGATTGTGTGTGTGTTTCCCTCCTCCCCCTGGTGGCCACAGACACCATGGCAACTAGTATCTCAGCAGGTGCTACTGACAATTACTGGGCAGGAATGGGCAAAGCTGATTCTGATTGGCTAATTAGACTCATTACTTAAATCAACACAGTGTATTTGCGTGTACTTTTGTGTGCGTGTTGTTGTGTGGTTCCTTGCATGTGTGTATATGTCTTTCTATAATTGTGAGGACAAATATGGTTAAAAACCATTATTGTGAGGTCATTTTGGCCGGTCCTGACAACTTCAAAGGACTGTTCGAAGGTCAAGCTTTGGCAGTTCCCAGCACCACTCACGCTCATACATTTAAAGACACACAAACAACATCACCACCATATGGATAT
>NW_019504807.1:0-1091 GCF_002814215.2 Seriola lalandi dorsalis
TACGGCATAAAATGTCACAAAATGTCATAGTATAGTGAGGCATAAAAATTAAAAAAAAATGTCATAGTATAGTAAGGCATAAAAAGTCACAAAAACGACAGTGTAGTAAGGCATAAAATCTGAAAAAAAAGACATAGTATAGTAAGGCATAAAAAGTAAAAAAAAAATGTCATAGTATAGTACGGCATAAAATGTCACAAAATGTCATAGTATAGTGAGGCATAAAAATTAAAAAAAAATGTCATAGTATAGTGAGGCATATAAAGTAAAAAAAATGTCATAGTATAGTAAGGCATTGAAAGTCACAAAAACGACAGTGTAGTAAGGCATAAAATCTGAAAAAAAAAAGATCGTATAGTGAGGCATAAAAAGTAAAAACAAAAATGTCATAGTATAGTGAGGCATAAAAAGTAAAAAAAATGTCATAGTATAGTAAGGCATAAAAAGTCACAAAAACGACATAGTGTAGTAAGGCATAAAATCTGAAAAAAAAAGGCATAGTATAGTGAGGCATAAAAAGTAAAAAAAAAGTCATAGTATAGTAAAGCATAAAATGTCACAAAAAAAATGTCATAGTATAGTAAGGCATAAAAAGTCACAAAAACGTCATAGTATAGTAAGGCATAAAAAGTCACAAAACGTCATAGTATAGTAAGGCATAAAATGTCACAAAAAATGTCATAGTATAGTAAGGCATAAAAAGTAAAAAAAAAATGTCATAGTATAGTAAGGCATAAAAAGTAAAAAAAAATGTCATAGTATAGTAAGGCATAAAAAGTCACAAAAACGACATAGTGTAGTAAGGCATAAAATCTGAAAAAAAAGACATAGTGTAGTAAGGCATAAAATCTGAAAAAAAGACATAGTATAGTAAGGCATAAAAAGTAAAAAAAAAATGTCATAGTATAGTAAGGCATAAAATGTCACAAAATGTCATAGTATAGTGAGGCATAAAAAGTAAAAAAAAATGTCATAGTATAGTCAGGCATAAAAAGTAAAAAAAAATGTCATAGTATAGTAAGGCATTGAAAGTCACAAAAACGACATAGTGTAGTAAGGCATAAAATCTGAAAAAAAAGACATAGTATAGT
>NW_019504808.1:0-1969 GCF_002814215.2 Seriola lalandi dorsalis
ACGTTATTATGACCTTTAATGCATTAATATACTATGATGTTTTTTGGCATTTTTATGCCATATTATACTATGAAGGTTTTCGGCATTTTTATGACTTACTTAAATTTGTTTTTTGTTTCCTTGCCATACTATGACGTTATTATGACTTTTAATGCCTTACTATGCTATGACGTTTTTTTGACGTTTTATGCCATACTATACTCTGACCTTTTTTGGCATTTTTATGCCATACTATGACATTTTTCGGCATTTTTATGACTTACTTTACTTTGTTTTTTGTTTCCTTGCCATACTATGACATTATTATGACCTTTAATGCATTAATATACGATGACTTTTTTTTTACATTTTATGCCATACTAAACTACGACGTTTTTTGGTATTTTTATGACTTACTTTAATTTGTTTTTTGTTTCCTTGCCATACTATGACCTTATTATGACCTTTAATGCATTAATATACTATGACGTTTTTTTTACATTTTATGCCATACTATACTACGACGTTTTTTGGCATTTTTATGACTTACTTTACTTTGTTTTTTGTTTCCTTGTCATACTATGACCTTATTATGACCTTTAATGCATTAATATACTATGACATTTTTTTGACGTTTTATGCCATACTATACTATGACGTTTTTTGGTATTTTTATGACTTACTTCACTTTGTTTTTTGTTTCCTTGCCATACTATGATGTTATTATGACCTTTAATGCATTAATATACTATGATGTTTTTTTGACATTTTATGCCATAGTATACTATGACGTTTTTTGGCATTTTTATGACTTACTTTACTTTGTTTTTTGTTTCCTTGCCATACTATAACCTTATTATGACCTTTAATGCATTAATATACTATGACGTTTTTTTGACATTTTATGCCATAGTATACTATGACGTTTTTCGGCATTTTTATGACTTACTTTACTTTGTTTTTTGTTTCCTTGCCATACTATGACCTTATTATGACCTGTAATGCATTAATATACTATGACGTTTTTTTGATGTTTTATGCCATACTATACTATGACGATTTTTGGTATTTTTATGACTTACTTTACTTTCTTTTTTGTCATTTTTATGCCATATTATACTATGACATTTTTTGGTATTTTTATGACTTACTTTACTTTGTTTTTTGTTTCCTTGCCATACTATGACGTTATTATGATCTTTAATGCATTAATATACTATGATGTTTATTGACATTTTATGCCATACTATACTATGACGTTTTTTGGCATTTTTATGACTTACTTTACTTTGTTTTTTGTTTCCTTGCCATACTATGACGTTATTATGACCTTTAATGCATTAATATACGATGATGTTTTTTGGCATTTTTATGCCATATTATACTATGAAGGTTTTCGGCATTTTTATGACTTAATTAAATTTGTTTTTTGTTTCCTTGCCAAACTATGACGTTATTATGACCTTTAATGCATTAATATACTATGACGTTTTTTGGCATTTTTATGCCATACTATACTATGACGTTTTTTGGCATTTTTATGACTTACTTTACTTTGTTTTTTGGCATTTTTATGCCATACTATACTATGACATTTTTTGGCATTTTTATGACTTACTTTACTTTGTTTTTTGTTTCCTTGCCATACTATGACGTTATTATGACCTTTAATGCATTAATATACCATGACGTTTTTTTGACATTTCATGCCATACTATACTATGACATTTTCGGCATTTTTATGACTTAATTTACTTTGTTTTTTGTTTCCTTGCCATACTATGACGTTATTATGACCTTTAATGCATTAATATACTATGATGTTTTTTTGACATTTTATGCCATAGTATACTATGACGTTTTTTGGCATTTCTATGACATATAATACTATGAAGGTTTTCGGCATTTTTATGACTTACTTAAATTTGTTTTTTGTTTCCTTGCCATACTATGACGTTATTATGACCTTTAATGCATTAATATACTATGA
>NW_019504809.1:0-564 GCF_002814215.2 Seriola lalandi dorsalis
GTATTGTGTATCTTTTTCTGTTGGGAAACATTAAGCCTCATTAATTCAAAATTCAAAAGGTTTATAATTATTTAAAATTTTTATGAAATTAGTAAGAATCTGCTGTTTTGGAGCAGTTCAAGAGGACCACCCTCTTGAGAGGGTGGGTGGGTCTCACTAGTGCACACTGTCTAAACTCTGCCCTTAAGGTGCTTGGTACTGTCTGTGGCCCAACACTAACATATTCACCACCTTCGTGTCCGCATGTGCAACCTGGTCTACGTCAAAGCAGCTTTGTCAGCAGGACTGTAAATATCACACATTCCTCTCGTAACTTTACAGTGAAAGCTTGATGTGATTTGAGATGTGGACCGTTTGCACAGCGAAAGTGTGTGTGTGTGTGTGTGTGTGTGTGTGTGTGTCTCATTCCTCAGTTTCTCTTCATCTCCATCCATCTTCATCTCTCTCTTATTGGTCTTCATATTTCACAACCATTTTTTTTAGTGTAGAGAAGATACACACACACACTGAAACACACAGCAGCCTTGGCAGGAATAGCTGATGACTAAATAGCTACATTCACAA
>NW_019504810.1:0-987 GCF_002814215.2 Seriola lalandi dorsalis
AGGCATATAATGTCATAAAACATCATAGTATAGTAAGGCATAAAAAGTCATGAAAACGATGAAGTAAATTCAGTTATGAAAATGACATAGTATAGTAAGGTATAAAAAGTGATAAAAACATGATAGTATAGTGAGGCATGAAAATGACATATTACAGTAAGGCATAAAAAGTGATAAAAACATCATAGTATAGTAAGGCATAAAGAGTCATAGTATAGTAAGGCATAAAAAGTGATAAAAACGTCATAGTATGGTACGGCATAAAACATCATAGTATAGTAAGGCGTAAAAATTGATAAAAACTTCATAGTATTGTAAGGCATGAAAACGTCATAGTATACTAAGGCATAAAAAGTGATAAAAACGTCATAGTATAGTAAGGAATAAAAAGTGATAAAAACATAATAGTATAGTAAGGCATTAAAATGACATAGTATAGTAAGGCATGAAAAGTAATAAAAACATCATAGTATATTAAGGCATAAAACGTCATAGTATAGTATGGCATGAAAAGTGATAAAAACGTCATCTTATATTAAGGCATAAAAAGTGATAAAAACTTCATAGTATAGTAAGGCATAAAAACTCATGAAAACGTCATAGTATAGTAAGGCATAAAAAGTGATAAAAACATCATAATATAGTAAGGGGTAAAAAGTGATAAAAACATCATAGTATATTAAGGCATAAAACGTCATAGTATACTAAGGCATAAAAAGTGATAAAAACATCATAGTATTGTACGGCGTAAAAAGTGATAAAAACATCATAGTATAGTAAGACATAAAACGTCATAGTATATTAAGGCATAAAACGTCATAGTATAGTAAGGCATAAAAAGTGATAAAAACGTCTTAGTATAGTAAGGCATGAAAATGACATAGTATAGTAAGTCATAAAAAGTGATAAAAACATCATAGTATAGTAAGGCATATAATGTCATAAAACATCATAGTATAGTAAGGCATAAAAAGTCATGAAAACGAT
>NW_019504811.1:0-1512 GCF_002814215.2 Seriola lalandi dorsalis
TTTTGAACGTTTTATGCCATACTATCCTATGACGTTTTATGCCATACTATACTGTGACGTTTTTTGACAATTTAATGCCATATTATACTATGACGTTTTTTGACGTTTTATGCCATACTATCCTATGACGTTTTATGCCATACTATACTGTGACATTTTTTGACAATCTTATGCCATATTATACTATGACGTTTTTTGACGTTTAATGCCATAATATACTATGACATTTTTTGACAGTTTTATGCCATGTTAAGCTATGACGTTTTTTGAGGTTTTATGCCATACTATACTATGACGTTTTTTGACAATTTTATGCCATATTATACTTTTATGTTTTTTGACATTTTATGCCATACTATACTATGACGTTTTTTGACAATTTTATGCCATATTATACTTTTACCTTTTTTGACATTTTATGCCATACTATACTATGACATTTTTTGAAAATTTAATGCGATATTATACTGTGATATTTTTTGATGTTTTATGCCATACTATACTATGAGATTTTTTGAATATTTAATGCGATATTATACTGTGATGTTTTTTGACGTTT
This sequence comes from Seriola lalandi dorsalis, assembly GCF_002814215.2. Taxonomy (NCBI): domain Eukaryota; kingdom Metazoa; phylum Chordata; class Actinopteri; order Carangiformes; family Carangidae; genus Seriola; species Seriola lalandi. The sequence continues at coordinate 560 of NW_019504811.1, forward strand.
TATGCCATACAATACTATGACGTTTTTTGAAAATTTAATGCGATATTATACTGTGACGTTTTTTGACGTTTTATGCCATACTATACTATGACCTTTTTTGACAATTTTGTGCAAAACTAAATTTTTATGTTTTTTGACATTTTATGCCATACTATACTATGACGTTTTTTGACAATTTTATGTGAAACTAAATTTTTATGTTTTTTGACATTTTATGCCATACTATACTATGACGTTTTTTGACATTTTATGCCATATTAAACTATGACGTTTTTTGACTATTTTATGCCAAATTATACTGTGACGTTTTTTGATGTTTTATGCCATACTATCCTATGACGTTTTATGCCATACTATACTGTGATTTTTTTTGACAATTTTATGCCATACTATACTATGACGTTTTTTGACGTTTAATGCCATAATATACTATGACATTTTATGCCATACTATACTATGACGTTTTTTGAGGATTTAATGCGATATTATACTGTAACGTTTTTGGATGTTTTATGCCATACTATACTATGACCTTTTTTGACAATTTAATGCCATATTATACTATGATGTTTTTTGACATTTAATGCCATACTATATTATGACGTATTATGCTATACTATACTGTGACGGTTTTTGACAATTTTATGCCATATTATACTATAAAGTTTTTTGACGTTTTATGCCATATTATACTATGACATTTTATGCCATACTATACTATGACGTTTTTTGACAATTTTATGCCATATTATACTTTTACCTTTTTTGACATTTTATGCCATACTATACTATGACATTTTTTTAAAATTTAATGCGATATTATACTGTGATGTTTTTTGACGTTTTATGCCATACAATACTATGACGTTTTTTGAAAATTTAATGCGATATTATACTGTGACGTTTTTTGACGTTTTATGCCATACTATACTATGACCTTTTTTGACAATTTT
>NW_019504812.1:0-2119 GCF_002814215.2 Seriola lalandi dorsalis
CTATACTATGACGTTTTTATGCCTTACTATACTATGACGTTTTTATACCTTACTATACTATGACGTTTTTATGCCTTACTATAATATCACGTTTTTAAGCGCTTCCATACAATGAAGTTTTTATGCCTTACTATACTAAGATTTTTTTATACCTTACTATATTATGATGTTTTTATGCCTCACTATACTATGACGTTTTTATGCCTTACTATACTATGACGTTTTTATACCCTACTACACTTTGACGCTTTTATACCCTACTATAGTATGACGTTTTTATACCCTACTATAATATGACGTTTTTATGCCTTATTATATTATGATGTTTTTATTCCCTACTATACTACGACATTTTTATGCCTTACCACACTACAACTTTTATACCTTACTATACTATGACGTTTTTATGCCTTACTATACTATGACGTTTCTATGCCTTATTATACGATGACGTTTTTATGCCTTACCATACTATGACGTTTTTATGCCTTACTATATTATGACGTTTTTTTCTTACTATACTATGACGTTTTTATGCCTTACTATACTATGACGTTTCTATGCCTTACCATACTATGATGCTTTTATACTCTACTATACTATGACGTTTTTATACCTTACTATACTATGACGTTTTTAAGACTCAGTATCATATGACGTTTTCATGCCTTTCCATACAATGAAGTTTTTATGCCTAACTATACTATGACGTTTTTATGCCTTACTATACTATGACGCTTTATGCCTACCATACGACGTTTCTATACCTTACTATACTATGACGTTTCTATGCCTTATTATACTATGACGTTTTTATGCCTTACCATACTATGATGTTTTTATGCCTTACTATACTATGACGTTTTTATACCCTACTATACTATGACGTTTTTATGCCATACTATACTATGATGTTTGTATGCCTCACTATACTATGACTCTTTATGCCTTACCATACAACGACATTTTTATGCCTTACTATACTATGACGTTTTTATGCCTTACCATACTATGATGTTTTTATGCCTCACTATACTATGACGTTTTTATGCCTTACCATATTATGACATTTTTATGCCTTATCATACAATGACGTTTTTATACCTTAATATGACGTTTTAATGCCTCACTATACTATGACGTTTTTATACCCTACTACACTATGACGTTTTTATGACTTACTATACTATGACGTTTTTATGCCTTACTATACTATGACGTTTTTATGCCTTTCCATAAAATGAAGTTTTTATGCCTTACTATACTATGACGTTTTTATGCCTTATTATATTATGACGTTTTTAGGACTTACTATACTATGACGATTTTAAGACTTACTATACAATGACGTTTTTATACCTTACTATACTATGACGTTTTTATACCCTACTATACTATGATGTTTTTATGCCTTATCATACTATGACGTTTTTATGCCTCACTATACTATGACGTTTTTATGCCTTACCATACTATGACGTTTTTATGCCTTACCATACTATGATGTTTTTATGCCTTACTACACTATGACGTTTTTATACCCTACCACACTATGACGTTTTTATGCCTCACTATACTATGACGTTTTTATGCCTTACCATACTATGACGTTTTTATGCCTTACCATACTATGATGTTTTTATGCCTTACTACACTATGACGTTTTTATACCCTACCACACTATGACGTTTTTATGCCTTACTATACTATGACGTTTTTATGCCTAACTATACTATGACGTTTTTATGCCTTCCTATATTATTACTCTTTATGCCTACCATACGACGTTTTTATACCTTATTATACTATGACGTTTTTATGCCTTACCATACTATGATGTTTTTATGCCTTACTATACTATGACGTTTCTATGCCTCATTATACTATGACGTTTTTATGCCTCACTATACTATGACGTTTTTATGCCTTACCATACTATGACGTTTTTATGCCTTACCATACTATGATGTTTTTATGCCTTACTATACTATGACGTTTTTATACCCTACCACACTATGACGTTTTTATGCCTTTCCATACAATGAAGTTTTTATGCCTTACTACACTATGACGTTTTTATACCCTACCACACTATGACGTTTTTATGCCTTACTATACT
>NW_019504813.1:0-3906 GCF_002814215.2 Seriola lalandi dorsalis
ATATTTTTATGCCTTACTATACTATGACATATTTATACCTTACTATACTATGACATTTTCATGACATTATTATGCCCTACTATACTATGATATTCTATGCCTTACTATGACATTTTTATGACATTTTTATACCTTACTATACTATGACAATTTTATGACATTTTTATACCTTACTATACTATGACATTTTTATGCCTTACTATACTATGACATTTTTATACCTTACTATACTATGACATTTTTATACCTTACTATACTATGACATTTGTATACCTTACTATACTATGACATTTTAATACCTTACTATACTATGACATTTTTATGCCTTACTATACTATGACGTTTTTATACCTCACTATACTATGATATTTTTATACCTTACTATACTATGACATTTTTATGCCTTACTATAGTATTACATTTTTATAAAATGTTTATACCTTACTATACTATGACATTTTAATACCTTACTATCCTATGACATTATTATGCCTTACTATACAATGATATTTTTATGCCTTACTATACTATGACATTTTTATGTCTTACTATACTATGACATTTTTATGACATTATTATGCCTTACTATACTATGACATTTTTATCCCTTACTATACTATAACATTTTTATACCTTACTATACTATGACATTTTTATGACATTTTTATACCTTACTATACTATGACATTTTGATACCTTACTATACTGACATTTTTATGACATTATTATGCCTTACTATACTATGATATTTTTATGCCTTACTATACTATGACATTTTTATGCCTTACTATACTATGATGTTTTTATGACATTATTATGCCTTACTATACTATAATATTTTTATGCCTTACTATACAATGACATTTTTATGCCTTACTATACTATGACATTTTTATACCTTACTATACTGACATTTTTATGACATTTTTATACCTTACTATACTATGACATTTTTATGCCTTACTATACTATGACATTTTAATACCTTACTATACTATGACAATTTAATACCTTGCTATCCTATGACATCATTACGCCCTATTATACAATAATATTTTTATGCCTTACTATACTATGACATTTTTATGTCTTACTATACTATGACATTATTATGCCTTACTATACTATGACATTTTAATACCTTACTATACTATGACATTTTTATGCCTTACTATACTATGACGTTTTTATGACATTTTTATGCCTTACTATACTATGACATTTTTATGCCTTACTATACTATGACATTTTTATGCCTTACTATACTATGACATTTTTATACCTTACTATACTGACATTTTTATACCTTACTATACTATGACGTTTTTATGCCTTACTATACTATGACATTTTAATACCTTACTATACTATGACATTTTAATACCTTGCTATCCTATGACATTATTACGCCTTATTATACAATAATATTTTTATGCCTTACTATACTATGACATTTTATGTCTTACTATACTATGACATTATTATGCCTTACTATACTATGACATTTTAATACCTTACTATACTATGACATTTTTATGCCTTATTATAGTATTACATTTTTATGACATTTTTATACCTTACTATACTATGACATTTTTATGACATTTTTATACCTTACTATACTATGACATTTTAATACCTTACTATCATATGGCATTATTATGCCTTACTATACTATGATATTTTCATGCCTTACTATACTATGACATTTTTACGCCTTATTATACTATGACGTTTTTATGACATTATTATGCCTTACTATACTATGATATTTTCATGCCTTACTATACTATGACATTTTTATGCCTTTCTATACTCTGACATTTTCATGACATTATTATTCCCTACTATACTATGACATTTTTATACCTTACTATACTGTGACATTTTTAAGCCTTACTATACTAAGACATTTTTATGACATTATTATGCCTTACTATACAATGATATTTTTATGCCTTACTATACTAAGACATTTTTATGACATTTTTATGCCTTACTATACTATGACATTTTAATACCTTACTATCCTTTGACATTTTTATGCCTTACTATAGTATTACATTTTTATGACATATTTATACCTTACCACATTTTTATACCTACTGACATTTTTATGACATTATTATGCCTTTCTATACTATGATATTTTCATGACATTACTATGCCCCACTATACAATGATATTTTTATGCCTTACTATACTATGACGTTTTTATGACATTATTATAGCTTACTATACTATGATATTTTTATGCCTTACTATACTATGACATTTTTATGACATTTTTATACCTTACTATACTATGACATTTTAATACCTTACTATACTGTGACATTTTTATGCCTTACTATACTAAGACATTTTTATGACATTATTATGCCTTACTATACAATGATATTTTTATGCCTTACTATACTAAGACATTTTTATGACATTTTTATGCCTTACTATACTATGACATTTTAATACCTTACTATCCTATGACATTTTTATGCCTTACTATAGTATTACATTTTTATGACATATTTATACCTTACTACATTTTTATACCTACTGACATTTTTATGACATTATTATGCCTTTCTATAATATGATATTTTCATGACATTACTATGCCCTACTATACTATGATATTTTTATACCTTACTATCCTATGACATTTTTATGCCTTACTATACTATGAAATTTTTATGCCTTACTATGACATTTTTATGTCTTACTATACTAGGAAATTTTTATGACATTATTATGCCTTACTATACTATGAAATTTTTATCCCTTACTATGCTATGACATTTTTATGCCTTACTATACTATGACATTTTTATACCTTACTATACTATGACATTTTTATGACATTTTTATACCTTACTATACTATGACATTTTAATACCTTACTATCCTATGACATTTTTATGCCTTACTATACTATGATACTTTTATACCTCACTATACTATGATATTTTTATACCTTACTATACTATGACATTTTTATGACATTTTTATACCTTACTATACTATGACATTAATATGCCTTACTATACTATGACATTATTATGCCTTACTATACTATGACATTTTTATGCCTTAGTATACTATGACATTTTTATACCTTACTATCCTATGACATTTTTATGCCTTACTATAGTATTACATTTTTATGAACTTATTATGCCTTACTATAATATGACATTTTTATGACATTTTTATACCTTACTATACTATGACATTTTAATACCTTACTATCCTATGACATTATTATGCCTTACTATACTATGACATTTTTATGCCTTAGTATACTATGACATTTTTATACCTTACTATCCTATGACATTTTTATGCCTTACTATAGTATTACATTTTTATGAACTTATTATGCCTTACTATACTATGACATTTTTATGCCTTAGTATACCATGACATGTTTATACCTTACTATACCATGACATTTTTATGACATTTTCATACCTTAGTATACCATGACATTTTTATACCTTACTTTACCATGACATTTTTATGACATTTTCATACCTTACTATCCTATGACATTTTTATGCCTTACTATAGTATTACATTTTTATGACATTTTTATACCTTACTATACTATGACATTTTTATACCTTACTATACTATGACATTTTTATAACATTTTCATGCTTTACTATACTGTGACATTTTTATGCCTTACTATACTATGACATTTTTATACCTTACTATACTATGACATTTTTATGCCTTTCTATAATATTACATTTTTATGACATTTTTATACCTTACTATACTATGACATTTTTATGACATTTTCATGCTTTACTATACTATGACATTTTTATGCCTTACTATACTATGACATTTTTATACCTTACTATACTATGACATTTTAATACCTTACTATACTATGAC
>NW_019504814.1:0-763 GCF_002814215.2 Seriola lalandi dorsalis
ACATACTATACTATAATGTTTTTTTGGCATTTTTATGCATTAAAATACTATTTCCTTTGATGCTTTACCATACTATGACGTTTTTATGACCTTTTATGCCATAATATACTATGATGTTTTTTTGACGTTTTGTGCCATACTATACTATGATGTTTTTGGACATTTTTAGGACATGCTATACTATGACGTTTTTTGGTATTATTATGCCTCCCTATCCTATGTAATCTTATTAGGTACCATACTATGACGTTTTTATGACTTTTTATGCCATAATATACTATGATGTTTTTTTAACGTTTTATGCCATACTATACTATGATGTTTTTTTGGCAGTTTTATGCCTTAAAATACTATTTCCTTTGTTGCTTTACCATACTATGACGTTTTTATGACTTTTTATGCCTTAATACACTATGCTGTTTTTTTGACGTTTTGTGCCATACTATACTATGATGTTTTTGGACATTTTTAGGACATGCTATACTATGACATTATTATGCCTCCCTATCCTATGTAATCTTATTCTGTACCATTCTATGACGTTTTTATGACTTTTTATGCCTTGATACACTATGCTGTTTTTTTGACGTTTTATGCCATACTATACTATGACTTTTTTCGGTATTATTATGCCTCCCTATCCTATGTAATCTTATTCTATACAGTAATATGACGTTTTTATGACTTTTTATGCCATAATATACTATGATGTTTTTTTGACGTTTTATGCCATACTATACTATGACGTTTTTTGACATTTTTA
>NW_019504815.1:0-1457 GCF_002814215.2 Seriola lalandi dorsalis
TTTTGTGACTTTTTATGCCTTCCTATATTATGATGTTTTTTTTTATTTTTATGCCTTACTATACTATGACGTTCATATGACATTTTATGCCTTACTATACTATGACGTTTATATGACATTTAATGCCATACTATACTATGACTTTTTATGCCTTAATAGCCTATGTCATTTTTATAACTTTTAATTCTATGTCGTTTTTATGTCTTTTTATGCCTTACTATAGTATGATGTTTACAAGAAATTTAATGCCATACTATACTATGGCTTTTTTTTTGCCTTAATAGACTGTCATTTTTATGAATTTTTTTGCCTTACTATACTATTACATTTATATGACATTTAATGCCATACTATACTATGACTTTTTATGCCTTAATAGGTTATCTAAATTTTATGTTCTTTTTTTGCCTTACTATACTATGATGTTTACATGACACTTAATGTCATACTATACTATGACTTTAATGCCTTAATAGACTATGTCATTTTTATGAATTTTAATTCTATGTCGTTTTTATGTCTTTTTATGCCTTACTGTGCTATTACATTTATATGACATTTAATGCCATACTATACTATGGCTTTTTTTGCCTTAATGGACTATGTCATTTTTATGAATTTTTTTGCCTTACTATACTATTACATTTATATGACATTTAATGCCATACTATACTATGACTTTTATGCCTTAATAGACTATGTCATTTTTATGACTTTTAATTCTATGTCGTTTTTATGACTTTTTATGCCTTACTATACTATGACCTTCATATGACGTTTAATGCCAAACTATGCTATGACTTTTCATGCCTTTATATACTATGTAATTTTCATGATTTTTTTTGCCTTACTATACTATGTCGTTTTTTTGACTTTTCATGCCTTCCTATATTATGATGTTTTTTGAATTTTATGTGTTACTATACTATTACAATTATATGACATTTAATGCCAAACTATACTATGACTTTTCATGCCTTTATATACTATGTAATTTTCATGATTTTTTTTGCTTTACTATACTAAGTCGTTTTTTTTACTTTTCATGCCTTCCTATATTATGATGTTTTTATTACTTTTTATGCCATACTATACTATGATTTTTATGCCTTAATAAACTATATCATTTTTATGATTTTTTTTGCCTTACTATACTCTTACAATTATATGACATTTAATGCTATACTATACTATGACTTTTTTTAACGTACTAACCTATGTTGTTTTTATGACTTTTTATGCCTTACTATACTATGACATTCATATGACATTTAATGCCAAACTATACTATCACTTTTCATGCCTTTATATACTATGTAATTTTCATGATTTTTTTTTTGCCTTACTATACTCTTACAATTATATGACATTTAATGCTATACTATACTATGACTTTTTTTAACTTACTATCCTATGTTGTTTTTATGACTTTTTATGCCTTACTATACTATGACATT
>NW_019504816.1:0-4808 GCF_002814215.2 Seriola lalandi dorsalis
TGGTACAGCGTTTTCTCCATTAGCTCCCAGCAATTTTGGGAGGCTTTGATAGACTTCTACTGCATCCTGAAAGGACACAGGGTTTTTCTTAAGAGAAAAGTCTCCATAAAATCTGCAGGAGAATTTGTCAACAGTTGCTCTGTCCTTGTCTTCCATCTTCAGGGAACCTTCACCCTCTATAGCAAGAAGTGGGATCTTCTTGATCATCACCTTCAAGTTGCCCTGAATGTCTTGATGGTTTTCCTTCTCTGACACCTCACGGTCAAACACAAAGAAGGCTCGTGCCCCATAAAGAATACCTGTGACAACATGTGTGGCTATTCCTTTATCAAAAACATACGGATGCTTCACGTTGTCTGTTCCAAGGTGATTCATTGACAGTTGCTGGAAGTTTGTGGTGGTTTCATACTTCAGTGTTACTCTGGCCTGATTTTTGGAAGCCTTGCTATCATTCAGGTATTTGGCAGATCCACCAACCTCAACAAGTCCACCCAGGAAACTTGCTTTAAGAGAAGCTTTAACCTTTAGAGATGAAGATTTATCTTCAATTGATTCAGATGCAACAATCTCAAAGTCACTGTAAGGTTTTGGACTCTCTCTCGTATCTTTTTCCAGCTCATCTCGGTCCCACAGTGTCATCCCTGCCAAAAGAGTGAAACTGCCTTTTATTGCATGACCGGAAGATTTATACACAGATAAATGTGAAAACTAATTTGATGCATGAATGGTGGTAATCTGATGCAGAAAACAACAACACTTACATTACAGCCAACTAGTACTGAATTCATGAGTTATTCTCTTCAACCAAAGAGGTTCTAAGCAATAAACAATAAAACTTCAGGCATGTAAGAAATCTAATTAAATCCAAATTATAAATTGAAATTAAATTACCTGATGAATGTATTTTCAGATTTCTACATAGAATAAACTTGTGTTGTATTTTTACATTTATCTGACCATCTTCTGGTCCAACATTAGTTCAGGGAGTCAGGGTTAATTCTGAAAAGGGACTGTGTCTCAGCATTAACCTTTTCAGACAAATTACCAGTATAATCTCTTTGGTGAAAATCAGAGGTGTTTCATTTAGGCAGAATGAGTACAATGCTATACATTAACAAAAAGAAAAAGGTTTTATAATTGAAAAACAGCCTGGCATTTAAAATAAATGTTGTGTCTCTTGGTTTGTGGCAGTTATTAGTTAAAGTTGCCCAAACAGAAAATCTGGTGTCAATCTGACAAAAACTGCTTTCATAAAATGTTGCGCAGCTACTACTGAGTGATTAGAACAATAACAACTGAAAGGCTTTCATGACTGGATCAAGCAAAACTTGAAATGAAAACGTTGTTGTATATGACTTAAAGTACTGAAAGGTTGGTTGTGATGCGTCCAGTATCTTTACATGTGAATTCTTACCAGGTACCAGTGAGTCTCTGCGGCAGTCGTACAACATCCCGAGGCAGAAAGGCCGACCGAGCGCCGCCACCTCCATCGCCCCTCCAGATTCAGAGTCCATCCCTCCGTCTTTTAATAGAGACAATGACAAAGTTAGAATAAGTATAATTTAAAAAATCTTTGCGCAAGTTGTAGTACACATTAACTTACTGAATCCATGGCAACATTATACTTCCCTTTTACCCTCAAACCCCAAATTATGGGAATTGTAGTTCCAAATGTTTGATCAGGATTGTTACACACACAGCATTAAGTGTTGCATGTTGGGCAGTTTGTGTAATTAGCATAATTATGTAATTATCTGATAAAATAAAGATGGATTCAACTCGATCTTGCCAAGACACAAGGACAGTTCTGGTGACACATTCAAGATCATTTGTTGTCAATATCTTTTAAACAATAATGAACAATAGGAACAACAAGGCAAGCAGTATGAAGTGACTGTTGTCCACTTCCTTAGAACTTCCTTAAAACTAGGATCCTGAAACTGCAGCCGCTGGTTCCACAGGAACTCTACTCGAAACCAGAGGTGGAACTTGCTGCATTTCCCACAACCCTTTTATTAACTACTGCACAGTTCAAGGTAATTTTCCACAATGATATACCAATCAATAGTAAGTTGACTCTCCACTATTCATATTGTATCCATTCACATTTATTTTTAATTGATTGAAATGTCGCTGGGATGAAGTGATAAACTGTTCATGACACAAACATTATGAATTATAATTCTAAACTGTGAATTATTTTAATAATCATACTTTTATTCAAATTATATAAAATGTTTGAAATGTCAGCATGTTTCCATCCCATTGTGAAAAACAAAGTTTCTCTGCTTCTGATTCTAAACTCACATTTTCAGCTGGTTTCTCTCCCAAGCTTGGCAAATAAAATCTGCTAAAAAAAGAAAAAGAAAAAAGTTCCCGTCCTGAAACAAGTTGTGTTTTTCAAAATTATCCAGCCAGAAGAAATTGACATAAATATTTGGTCATTTAACCAAAAGCTACATCCCTTATGTCCTTTTAGGAAAGCGGCACAGAAAAACAAGTACAATTATGTGTTTCTTTGGTTCCACAATACAATCATACAGCTCCACAGTAAATACTCAGTTTATGCTAGTTTGACTGGATGGCCGTTTCCCAGCCTGCAGTTTGTGGTTGTCTAAAGGGAAGTCCCCAACTGAAAAGCAGTTCATGCAAAAAGAGCAACAGTCAGTGTCAAAGTGGAATCGTGGTCACAAGCAGCAGGTTTCTGACTTAGAGAACGCACATTCATCAAAGATGTCATCATATCATCATGTAGCAGCTGATGTCATGCTAATCACAAACACTAAGTACAGCTGAGGCTGATGGGAATGCCAATTGTGCAGGTCTGAATCAAATTTCACTTTTGTCAGTTCAGTCAAATTCTTAATAAAAATCAACTAACAGGCAAACTTTTGTACTTTTAGTTCAGTTACATCCACAGATTTGGATTAATCAACCAGAAACTGCAGGACTAAGATTACACAGCAAAGATTACAAAGCAGAACACAATCAACAAAAAGAGCACGAGTGTACTTACAGTAGAAGTGTGATCCTCTGACGCTGAGCCGTGGTTTCAGGCTTTATTTCTTCTCCGAGGGAGAAACACCCAGGAGGAGGTACAGAGGTTAATCATGATTTCCTTGAAATGATGTGACCTGCAGAACGACATACACAGTGTGTGTGTGTGTGTGTGTGTGTGTGTGTGTGTGTGTGTCCTCTTATCTTAAACTACTGACATGTTCAACAGTAGACATCTTATATCTCATCAATGCATTTTGCAATTATTACAAAGCTTAAAACATTATGTCTTTACAACATTCTGTGGACGAACCAAAAGGATCATTGACAAATTTTCAGACGAACTTCAATGCCGGCGCAGTGACTCAGTTGCATTTCCTGAACCTGCCCATTTTTAAAGCAAGCTAAAATATTACACACTTGTTCCTTATTATTATAAACATTAATTAGCTCTGAATGTCTGCTCTTGGTTTTAGCTTTGGGTTTCACCTGTGAAGACGGTATTTGTTCTTAAAAAGGATAAAGCCACATGACGACAGAGAGCTGTCTATGGGAGAAAAGCTGGGGAAAGAGGGTAAACCGATCCTATTGGGGTTAATTACTCACGAGAGCGCGGCCTTGAAAGTGACGTCACGTCAGGCAAGTGTAGTCGTGAGGAATAAGGCAGCGAATTACCGGAGAAAAGGTAGACTTATTAGCCAACTCAGTGATGCTAACTTGGGTAAACTAATTGATAGCATTAAGCTAATATCTACACGTCATTATGTATTAACTGCTGACTGCATTTTCAGATGAGCTTGTTCAGATACTTCTCTAAGAAGAGAAAGACAACAGATGAAGAAGACGCTGGTCAGGTAGCCTATCATAAGCCTTTTACTGACTCGTACATGATGAGGGTTAGGTAAAAAATAGTATTTTAATGTTCACACTTGTAATCAGATGTGATGTGAGTGTAAACTATATAACGCTGTTAGCATTACGTTACTCACTTTAATGTAATCTTATTAGACAAGTAACATTAGACAGGGAGGAGTTGTTAAACAAAGTGTAGGAGAGCAGAGCACAGCAGCGGGAGAGCTGGGTGAAGGTGCAGGAGAGAGAGATGAGCCTGGGTGCAAACTTTGCCACTGACTCAATGTCATTATTGCAGAAAAACAGCTAATAATAATAATGATCAGTGCTAATGCAAAGGATAGCTAGCCATTACAAATAATGTTCACAAATAAGTCCAATATTTATAGTTGAAAATCAAAATTTGTAAACCTGGAAAATAAAACTGAATGAGAAATTTAAGTTTGTGCATGTGAAAACAAATTGTGCTTCTCTCAAAGAGATTTGTATTTGTTGAAAGTCTGAATCAAACTGAACAAATTATCAGTGGTGAGTATAGATACAGTAACAGTTCACAATAACAACACAATAAGTTCCTTAACAACAAATCAGACACAGCAAGTTTCCAAACAAGTATTTTAATTGTAATATTCAAGCCAAATATATTAATAATCACATCCATGTCGTTTTCTGATGCATTCGATATGACAACAACATAAATGTAAAAAACAGAATATCATTTTAACTCATTTTAAACGTTTAACTATGATCTGTGTGGAAATGCAATTACACAAAATACAAACTGCTTTTAACAGACTTACCATTTCTTGCCCCAGGTGGATTCTGCCATCCTGTGAAAACACAAAGGGAAAAATAAGGACATGTCAAGCAGCTAAGGGCAGTCTAAGACTTCAGAACATAAAAGATGCATCAATCATGCACCTAAACATCATTTAGCATATAATGTAATATAAAACAAG
>NW_019504817.1:0-3768 GCF_002814215.2 Seriola lalandi dorsalis
AGCAGCAGCAGCAGCACGCCCACTCAACCCCACTCGCTCTACCCCAGTCATGCTTAAAAGTAAAGGCACATGTCATCATTATTTTTCCTTAATGCTATTGTACAGTGGGTCTGCAGAAAGGGTAGGTACAAAGGCAGACATGTACATTTTCCCACAGCAGAAATGTAGTTCTTTGTGTTACTGCACATGGATCAACGCTTTTTGACAAAGTGCTTTGTGAATCTTTTTCAACAGCACCTCTGTGGTCACACTGGAGCTGAGCGAAGGCCTCAAGACGTGGATTTCCCTGACAAGCAGGGATTGACCAAGAGTGAAAGCCAGCCCTCTGAGATCCTAGTAGACAGACAGGTAAGACCCCCCATTATTCTTTCTCTGTGTCCGGCTTATTGTGCACTCATAACAGCAAACATCGACTTTGCTGTTGTGTGTCTCTCTTGTGATACCGTTCTTTGAATCTATTGCTAGTTGCCATGTTCTTTGCGAACCATGAAATTATGTTTTAGTATTAAACCTCAAGAAAGAAAACCTCAAGGAATTAGAATCAATGACATAGTATTAAAGCCATTATGTATGAGGTAAAAAAAAAAAAAAATCTTAATGGCACTTGTAAAAGTCACACTTTAACTGTAGTGGCATAAAGTTAATCTACACAGTATTTTATTGTCCCCATGAAATTATTGCAAGCCGTCAGTCTCGCAGTCTATATACTTCACAGCACCTAAAGAAACACTTAAACCTGATGAGCCAACAGCTGTGCCTTCCAAGGCTTTTATTGTACTGTATAGAAGTCAGGGAACATGACACCCTTCTGTTATACTGTAATTAAAGCTAGTGGCCAACGAGTGCATCCTTGCATGCTAAAAATGTTTCACAAACAGGAGGAAGGAAGTTTTCAGATGTTGTAGCTTCTGTCTTTAAAAACTTAAAGGACCTGATTGAAAGTCAATACCCAAAGGATGATGACATGGCTGCTAACTTTACTGCCAGCTACACAGAGTTTATATGATGTATCAAATGAACAGTGAAACAAGAAGAGCAGGTCACTTTTTTTTAGTTGCAAAAACCACTAATGCAAAGATGAAGTAAAACATTCTATAATTTGATCAATACATATATTTCAGACCACCCACACACTTTACCTTTGACCCCCAGCGATCCAACCACCTAGTTGTTGCAGAGTGCTATTGGACCAGATGAGGAATAAATTGCAGTGGGTTGAAGCAGCATCGGGTCCTTTCGCTGCTCTCAGTTATGTTTTAGTTTCATAAGACAGCACCATTTATAAGATAGTTACCCCTACAATAGCCGAAATAGGCTGCATGCTTTTGGATTAAGGTTTCACGCTAAATTCACAGTGCATCTTGAGCATTGTATCATTAATAAATACTAAAATGAATGACATCAAGTCTTGAATTTATTATCCAATAGAAAATGTGTCACGGGACAGTTTGACAGTTTTGACATGAAAATATTTTGAGTGCTGTGACCTGACACTAAAAATATGGACATAGTTGTGATCATATGTGTTGCACAGCTAGATGTGAGGTTGTTTACTGAGAAAAACCTTGTGGGTGAGGGTATATATTGATTGCAAATCAAGGTCAAGTCCAAAAAATCCTGAGGTAAGTACATTTCTTCATCATCCCGACAAACCAAAATCTCTTGATCTTTTAGCAGGACATAGTGGACCTCCAAAATATCCAACATTTCATCATTTTCCAGCTTTTCTTTTAAAGAATCTAAACAAAACCCAGCTCTGCTTGGCCTCTGGGGCTCGTCTTACAAAGCAGTGTAAGTGAGTTATATGGATAATCACACAGAGTAAAACCCCAGACGGCTCTTTTTACTTCAGTCCGTGTTTCAGATTTGAAAAGGTTTTGGGTTTTATTCTGCAAAGTCACACAGATAACAAAGTAATCCTGCTCTGTGAGACAGGCTGCTTGGTTTCTATAGTAACAACACGCACCGTCTCCGAACAATGAACACAAGGCTTTTGTGACAAAGTTTTGCCAGCCATCAATTTGTCATGTAACATTTTTAGCCTTAAGGTGAAGTTGGTTCATTGATACCTTTTGCAAAAAACAATATAAGTTTTTTCAAATCAACACACAATTCACTGAGCAAAAGTAATAAAATGGCAGTGTTACAAAATAAAAGGACACGCCACATGTGGGAATGTGTTTTCCTTTCATCTTTGTCTGCAGGCTATTTGTGAGTGTTGATACATGTATGACCCCATGAACAGGGCCCAGACAGAGGGCAGCAATCAAAACATGTAATAAAAAAAGATTGCAGCTTTCCCTCCGCATTTCTTCACTCCTCTCCTCTCGCCTTTCGGCTCCCTGTGGTGCAGAGGGTTTCCCTTGTCCTGCTCTCTGAAGCAGCCTCTCCAAGTGGAAAACACAGACATGCCTGAGGCCTGCGTCGTCTTCTGTCTCCAGCTGCTCTCTGTTCTGCTCTCTCCACAGACGACAGATGCAACCAACAGAGAGACGCGTAGTGAATACCAGGATTTGGCGTGTGAAAACTACGCTGGACCACTCAACCAGACATCAGGCTACAAAAGAATAGTTCATTTCTTTCAGAAAACCAGTTTTGAAACTACTGTACAGAAACCAAGCCAAAAGACTGCAAGTAAGGCTGCAACAGCTGAGATATAGCTCAGGGATGCTTTAGAAAAAAGACCAACATATTGTATCTTCCAACGTTAATATAAATTGTTAGATAATTTAAGATAATTCTGAGGAGATAATTAACAGGACAAGAGAGCATAAAAAAACATATTTTTCTAGACAAACTCATGTTGATTTCTCTGTTTCATCTTTACTTTCTTGTGAATTAAAGGGGCTATTGCTACATAGCCAGCGTTAGTATTAACAGCTTTTTACTTACCAGTCTTTAAACGTTGCAAGATCAGCGCCATCGCCTAGAGCTGTCTCCAGCGGTGGAAAGCAACACCAATGTTAACTCTTGTCTCTGTCACATCTTTTAATTTACTGAAGTTAGCACGCTAACTTGTTAGCCCTGGCGCGTCTTGTCAATAGCAGATCACCACAGCTTCCATTCTGCCTGGAAGCCGCGTCTCCTCCTCTCTATCCTGCTCCTTGTTTGCGGTTTCATAATTATTTTTTCTCCTTGATTTCATCCCTTTTTTTTTTTTTCTTTTTGATTGATTGGTTTTGATTCAGTATCTTTTACAAAAGCTGACACCTTGGCTGTTTGCTGGCTTTTGAGCTGTCACTTGTTGGTCAAGACAGACACATACCTCAGGGTAAAGACCTGGAACGCATGAAATGCCTCTGTCCGCTGTGGTTCACCCGTCACACTGATAGATGCTTGTTTTTGTCAACGCTCTCCTCCACCCTTTTCCTTCCATCTTCTCTTTTAATGTGGGGGCCATTGTCAAGCCCCTTTGTGGCCCCTTCCTCACTCTAATCTCAGTCCTCTATATTTTTTCATTCTGTCCCCTGAAGCCACAAAACATCTGTCACATTTCTCCCTTCCATTCCACCTCCCCACTTTTTTTTTCTCCTCTTAACTCAACATCTCATCTCAGTTTTCGTCTCATCCCTGCCGCTCTGTGCCACCATCTTATCATCTTTGGCCTGTAGATTAGATTTCCTACCTATTGGGATGCCATGGATGCCAGAGGGGAGCGTTTAGATGAATCTCAGATCACTAGCACACACGCACATAGATATTGAACGCATGCATGATGCACACATACACAGACACACACACACACACACACACACACACACACACACA